>NW_027277715.1:0-300000 GCF_030028105.1 Mobula birostris
ACGGCCGAGTGTCTGAGAGACGGACAGAGAGCACACGGCCATGTGTCTGAGAGATGGACACAGCACACGGCCATGAGTCTGAGAGATGGACAGAGAGCACACGGCCATGTGTCTGAGAGATGGACAGAGAGCACACGGCCATGTGTCTGAGAGATGGACAGAGAACACACGGCCATGTGTCTGAGAGATGGACAGAGCACACGGCCATGTGTCTGAGAGATGGACAGAGCAGACGGCCGTGTGTCAGAGAGATGGACAGAGAGGATACGGCCATGTGTCTGCGAGATGGACAGAGAGCACAGAGTAATGTGTCTGAGAGATGGACACAGCACACAGTAATGTGTCTGAGAGATAGACACAGCACACGGCCGTGTGTCTGAGAGATGGACAGAGCACACGGCCATGTGTCTGAGAGATGGACAGAGCACACGGCCATGTGTCTGAGAGATGGACAGAGAGCACACGGCCATGTGTCTGTGAGATGGACAGAGCACACGGCCATGTGTTTGAGAGATGGACAGAGAGGACACGGCCATGTGCCTGAGAGATGGACAGAGAGCACAGAGTAATGTGTCTGAGAGATGGACAGAGCACACGGACACGTGTCTGAGAGATGGACAGAGAGGACACGGCCGTGTGTCTGAGAGATAGACACAGCACACGGCCGTGTGTCTGAGAGATGGACAGAGCACACGGCCATGTGTCTGAGAGATGGACAGAGCACACGGCCATGTGTCTGAGAGATGGACAGAGAGCAGACGGCCGAGTGTCTGAGAGACGGACAGAGAGCACACGGCCATGTG
This sequence comes from Mobula birostris, assembly GCF_030028105.1. Classification (NCBI taxonomy): domain Eukaryota; kingdom Metazoa; phylum Chordata; class Chondrichthyes; order Myliobatiformes; family Myliobatidae; genus Mobula; species Mobula birostris. Next base: position 804 of record NW_027277715.1, read on the forward strand.
TCTGAGAGATGGACACAGCACACGGGCATGTGTCTGAGAGCTGGACAGAGCACACGGCCATGAGTCTGAGAGATGGACAGAGAGCACACGGCCAGGTGTCTGAGAGATGGACAGAGAGCACACGGCCATGTGTCTGAGAGATGGACAGAGAACACACGGCCATGTGTCTGAGAGATGGACAGAACACACGGCCATGTGTCTGAGAGATGGACAGGGAGGACACAGCCGTGTATCTGAGAGATAGGCACAGCACACGGCCGTGTGTCTGAGAGATAGACACAGCACACGGTCGTGTGTCTGAGAGATGGACACTGCACACGGCCGTGTGTCTGAGAGATGGACACAGCATACGGCCGTGAATCTGAGAGATGGACACAGTACACAGCCGTGTGTCTGAGAGATGGATAGAGCACACCGCCGTGTGTCTGAGAGATGGACAGAGCAGACGGCCGTGTGTCTGAGAGATGGACAGAGCAGACGGTCATGTGTCTGAGAGATGGACAGAGCACACGGTCGTGTGTCTGAGAGATGGATAGAGAGGACACGGCCACGTGTCTGAGAGATGGACAGAGAGCACACCGTAATGTGTCTGAGAGGTGGACACAGCACACAGTAATGAGTCTGAGAGATAGACAGAGAGGACACGGCCGTGTATCTGAGAGATAGCACACGGCCATGTGTCTGAGAGAGAGACACAGCACACGGTCATGTGTCTGAGTGATAGACACACCAGACGGCCGTGTGTCTGAGATATGGACACAGCACACGGCCATGTGTCTGAGAGATGGACACAGCAGATGGCCGTGTGTCTGAGTGATGGACAGAGCACACGGCCATGTGTCTGAGAGATGGACAGAGCACACGGCCATGTGTCTGAGAGATGGACAGAGAGCACACGGGCGTGTGTCTATGAGATGGACAGAGAGGACACGGCCGTGTATCTGAAAGATAGAGACAGCACACGGCCGTGTGTCTGAGAGATAGACACAGCACACGGCCATGTGTCTGAGAGATGGACACAGTACACAGCCGTGTGTCTGAGAGATGGATAGAGCACAACGCCGTGTATCTGAGAGATGGACAGAGCACACGGCCGTGTGTCTGAGAGATGGACAGAGCACACGGCTGTGTGTCTGAGAGATGGACACAGCACACGGCCGTGTGTCTGAGAGATGGACAGAGAGGAGACGGCCATGTGCCTGAGAGATGGACAGAGAGCACAGAGTAATGTGTCTGAGAGATGGACACAGCACACGGGCATGTGTCTGAGAGATTGACAGAGCACACGGCCATGAGTCTGAGTGATGGACAGAGAGCACACGGCCATGTGTCCGAGAGATGGACAGAGAACACACGGCCATGTGTCTGAGAGATGGACAGAGCACACGGCCATGTGTCTGAGAGATGGACAGGGAGGACACAGCCGTGTATCTGAGAGATAGGCACAGCACACGGCCGTGTGTCTGAGAGATAGACACAGCACACGGTCGTGTGTCTGAGAGATGGACACTGCACACGGCCGTGTGTCTGAGAGATGGACACAGCATACGGCCGTGAATCTGAGAGATGGACACAGTACACAGCCGTGTGTCTGAGAGATGGATAGAACACACCGCCGTGTGTCTGAGAGATGGACAGAGCAGACGGCCGTGTGTCTGAGAGATGGACAGAGCAGACGGTCATGTGTCTGAGAGATGGACAGAGCACACGGTCGTGTGTCTGAGAGATGGATAGAGAGGACACGGCCATGTGTCTGAGAGATGGACAGAGAGCACACCGTAATGTGTCTGAGAGGTGGACACAGCACACAGTAATGAGTCTGAGAGATAGACAGAGAGGACACGGCCGTGTATCTGAGAGATAGCACACGGCCATGTGTCTGAGAGAGAGACACAGCACACGGTCATGTGTCTGAGTGATAGACACACCAGACGGCCGTGTGTCTGAGATATGGACACAGCACACGGCCATGTGTCTGAGAGATGGACACAGCAGATGGCCGTGTGTCTGAGTGATGGACAGAGCACACGGCCATGTGTCTGAGAGATGGACAGAGCACACGGCCATGTGCCTGAGAGATGGACAGAGAGCACAGGGGCGTGTGTCTATGAGATGGACAGAGAGGACACGGCCGTGTATCTGAAAGATAGAGACAGCACTCGGCCGTGTGTCTGAGAGATAGACACAGCACACGGCCGTGTGTCTGAGAGATGGACACAGTACACAGCCGTGTGTCTGAGAGATGGATAGAGCACACCGTCGTGTATCTGAGAGATGGACAGAGCACACGGCCGTGTGTCTGAGAGATGGACAGAGCACACGGCCGTGTGTCTGAGAGATGGACACAGCACACGGCCGTGTGTCTGAGAGATGGACAGAGCACACGACCGTGTGTCTGAGAGATGGACAGAGCACATGGCCGTGTGTCTGAGAGATGGATAGAGAGAACACGGCCATGTGTCTGAGAGATGGACAGAGAACACATCGTAATGTGTCTGAGAGGTGGACACAGCACACAGTAATGAGTCTGAGAGATAGACAGAGAGGACACGGCCGTGTATCTGAGAGATAACACACGGCTATGTGTCTGAGAGACAGACACAGCAGACGGTCATGTGTCTGAGTGATAGACACAGCAGATGGCCGTGTGTCTGAGAGATGGATACAGCACATGGCCATGTGTCTGAGTGATGGACAGAGCACACGGCCATGTGTCTGAGAGATGGACAGAGCACACGGCCATGTGCCTGAGAGATGGACAGAGCACATGGCCATGTGTCTGAGAAATGGACAGAGAGGACACGGCCGTGTGTCTGAGAGATGGACAGAGCAGATGGCCATGTGTCCGAGAGATGAACACAGCACATGGCCATGTGTCTGAGAGATGGACACAGCACACGGCTGTGTGTCTGAGAGGTGGACAGAGTACAGGGTCATGTGTCTGAGAGATGGACAGAGCACATGGCCATGTGTCTGAGAGATGGACAGAGCACACGGCCATGTGTCTGAGAGATGGACAGAGCAGACGGCCGTGTGTCAGAGAGATGGACAGAGAGGATACGGCCATGTGTCTGAGAGATGGACAGAGAGCACAGAGTAATGTGTCTGAGAGATGGACACAGCACACAGTAATGTGTCTGAGAGATAGACACAGCACACGGCCGTGTGTCTGAGAGATGGACAGAGCACACGGCCATGTGTCTGAGAGATGGACAGAGCACACGGCCATGTGTCTGAGAGATGGACAGAGAGCACACGGCCATGTGTCTGAGAGATGGACAGAGAGCACACCGTAATGTGTCTGAGAGGTGGACACAGCACACAGTAATGAGTCTGAGAGATAGACAGAGAGGACACGGCCGTGTATCTGAGAGATAGCACACGGCCATGTGTCTGAGAGAGAGACACAGCACACGGTCATGTGTCTGAGTGATAGACACACCAGACGGCCGTGTGTCTGAGATATGGACACAGCACACGGCCATGTGTCTGAGAGATGGACACAGCAGATGGCCGTGTGTCTGAGTGATGGACAGAGCACACGGCCATGTGTCTGAGAGATGGACAGAGCACACGGCCATGTGCCTGAGAGATGGACAGAGAGCACAGGGGCGTGTGTCTGAGAGATGGACAGAGCAGATGGCCATGTGTCCGAGAGATGAACACAGCACATGGCCATGTGTCTGAGAGATGGACACAGCACACGGCTGTGTGTCTGAGAGGTGGACAGAGTACAGGGTCATGTGTCTGAGAGATGGACAGAGCACATGGCCATGTGTCTGAGAGATGGACAGAGCACACGGCCATGTGTCTGAGAGATGGACAGAGCAGACGGCCGTGTGTCAGAGAGATGGACAGAGAGGATACGGCCATGTGTCTGAGAGATGGACAGAGAGCACAGAGTAATGTGTCTGAGAGATGGACACAGCACACAGTAATGTGTCTGAGAGATAGACACAGCACACGGCCGTGTGTCTGAGAGATGGACAGAGCACACGGCCGTGTGTCTGAGAGATGGACAGAGCACACGGCCATGTGTCTGAGAGATGGACAGAGCAGACGGTCATGTGTCTGAGAGATGGACAGAGCACACGGTCGTGTGTCTGAGAGATGGATAGAGAGGAAACGGCCATGTGTCTGAGAGATGGACAGAGAGCACACCGTAATGTGTCTGAGAGGTGGACACAGCACACAGTAATGAGTCTGAGAGATAGACAGAGAGGACACGGCCGTGTATCTGAGAGATAGCACACGGCCATGTGTCTGAGAGAGAGACACAGCACACGGTCATGTGTCTGAGTGATAGACACACCAGACGGCCGTGTGTCTGAGATATGGACACAGCACACGGCCATGTGTCTGAGAGATGGACACAGCAGATGGCCGTGTGTCTGAGTGATGGACAGAGCACACGGCCATGTGTCTGAGAGATGGACAGAGCACACGGCCATGTGCCTGAGAGATGGACAGAGAGCACAGGGGCGTGTGTCTATGAGATGGACAGAGAGGACACGGCCGTGTATCTGAAAGATAGAGACAGCACTCGGCCGTGTGTCTGAGAGATAGACACAGCACACGGCCGTGTGTCTGAGAGATGGACACAGTACACAGCCGTGTGTCTGAGAGATGGATAGAGCACACCGTCGTGTATCTGAGAGATGGACAGAGCACACGGCCGTGTGTCTGAGAGATGGACAGAGCACACGGCCGTGTGTCTGAGAGATGGACACAGCACACGGCCGTGTGTCTGAGAGATGGACAGAGCACACGACCGTGTGTCTGAGAGATGGACAGAGCACATGGCCGTGTGTCTGAGAGATGGATAGAGAGAACACGGCCATGTGTCTGAGAGATGGACAGAGAACACATCGTAATGTGTCTGAGAGGTGGACACAGCACACAGTAATGAGTCTGAGAGATAGACAGAGAGGACACGGCCGTGTATCTGAGAGATAACACACGGCTATGTGTCTGAGAGACAGACACAGCAGACGGTCATGTGTCTGAGTGATAGACACAGCAGATGGCCGTGTGTCTGAGAGATGGATACAGCACATGGCCATGTGTCTGAGTGATGGACAGAGCACACGGCCATGTGTCTGAGAGATGGACAGAGCACACGGCCATGTGCCTGAGAGATGGACAGAGCACATGGCCATGTGTCTGAGAAATGGACAGAGAGGACACGGCCGTGTGTCTGAGAGATGGACAGAGCAGATGGCCATGTGTCCGAGAGATGAACACAGCACATGGCCATGTGTCTGAGAGATGGACACAGCACACGGCTGTGTGTCTGAGAGGTGGACAGAGTACAGGGTCATGTGTCTGAGAGATGGACAGAGCACATGGCCATGTGTCTGAGAGATGGACAGAGCACACGGCCATGTGTCTGAGAGATGGACAGAGCAGACGGCCGTGTGTCAGAGAGATGGACAGAGAGGATACGGCCATGTGTCTGAGAGATGGACAGAGAGCACAGAGTAATGTGTCTGAGAGATGGACACAGCACACAGTAATGTGTCTGAGAGATAGACACAGCACACGGCCGTGTGTCTGAGAGATGGACAGAGCACACGGCCATGTGTCTGAGAGATGGACAGAGCACACGGCCATGTGTCTGAGAGATGGACAGAGAGCACACGGCCATGTGTCTGAGAGATGGACAGAGCACACGGCCCTGTGTTTGAGAGATGGACAGAGAGGACACGGCCATGTGCCTGAGAGATGGACAGAGAGCACAGAGTAATGTGTCTGAGAGATGGACACAGCACACGGCTATGTGTCAGAGAGATGGACAGAGCACACGGCCATGTGTCTGAGAGATGGACAGAGAGCACACGGCCATGTGTCTGTGAGAAGGACAGAGAGCACACGGCCATGTGTCTGAGCGATGGACAGAGCACACGACCATGTGTATGAGAGATGGACAGAGCTCACGGCCAAGTTTCTGAGAGATGGACAGAGCACACGGACACGTGTCTGAGAGATGGACAGAGAGGACACGGCCGTGTGTCTGAGAGATAGACACAGAACACGGCCGTGTGTCTGAGAGATAGATCAGCACACGGTCGTGTGTCTGAGAGATGGACACAGCACATGGCCGTGTGTCTGAGAGATTGACACAGTACACAGCCGTGTTTCTGAGAGATGGACAGAGCACACCACCGTGTGTCTGAGAGATGTACAGAGCACACGGCCATGAGTCTGAGAGATGGACAGAGAGCACAGAGCAATGTGCCTGAGAGATGGACACAGCACACGGCCATGTGTCTGAGAGATGGACAGAGCACACGGCCATGTGTCTGAGAGATGGACAGAGAGCAGACGGCCAAGTGTCTGAGAGATGGACAGAGAGCACACGGCCATGTGTCTGAGAGATGGACAGAGAGCACACGGCCATGTGTCTGCGAGATGGACAGAGAGCACACGGCCATGTGTCTGAGCGATGGACGGAGCACACGGCTATGTGTCTGAGATATGGACACAGCACACGGCCATGTGTCTGAGAGATGGACACAGCAGATGGCCGTGTGTCTGAGAGATGGATACAGCACATGGCCATGTGTCTGAGCGATGGAGAGAGCACACGGCCATGTGTCTGAGAGATGGACAGAGCACACGGCCATGTGTCTGAGAGATGGACAGAGAGCACACGGGCATGTGTCTATGAGATGGACAGAGAGGACACGGCCGTGTATCTGAAAGATAGAGACAGCACACGGCCGTGTGTCTGAGAGATAGACACAGCACACGGCCGTGTGTCTGAGAGATGGACACAGTACACAGCCGTGTGTCTGAGAGATGGACACAGCATACGGCCGTGAATCTGAGAGATGGACACAGTACACAGCCGTGTGTCTGAGAGATGGATAGAGCACACCGCCGTGTGTGTGAGAGATGGACAGAGCACACGGCCGTGTGTCTGAGAGATGGACAGAGCAGACGGTCATGTGTCTGAGAGATGGACAGAGCACACGGTCGTGTGTCTGAGAGATGGATAGAGAGGACACGGCCATGTGTCTGAGAGATGGACAGAGAGCACACCGTAAAGTGTCTGAGAGGTGGACGCAGCACACAGTAATGAGTCTGAGAGATAGACAGAGAGGACATGGCCGTGTATCTGAGAGATAGCACACGGCCATGTGCCTGAGAGAGAGACACAGCACACGGTCATGTGTCTGAGTGATAGACACACCAGACGGCCGTGTGTCTGAGATATGGACACAGCACACGGCCATGTGTCTGAGAGATGGACACAGCAGATGGCCGTGTGTCTGAGAGATGGACAGAGAGCACAGAGTAATGTGCCTGAGAGATGGACACAGCACACGGCCATGTGTCTGAGAGATGGACAGAGCACACGGCCATGTGTCTGAGAGATGGACAGAGAGCAGACGGCCAAGTGTCTGAGAGATGGACAGAGAGCACACGGCCATGTGTCTGAGAGATGGACAGAGAGCACACGGCCATGTGTCTTAGAGATGGACAGGGAGCACACGGCCATGTGTCTGAGCGATGGACGGAGGACACGGCCATGTGTATGAGAGATGGACAGAGCTCACGGCCAAGTGTCTGAGAGATGGACAGAGCTCACGGCCATGTGTCTGAGAGATGGACAGAGAGCACACCGTAAAGTGTCTGAGAGGTGGACACAGCACACAGTAATGAGTCTGAGAGATAGACAGAGAGGACACGGCCGTGTATCTGAGAGATAGCACACGGCCATGTGTCTGAGAGAGAGACACAGCACACGGTCATGTGTCTGAGTGATAGACACACCAGACGGCCGTGTGTCTGAGATATGGAAACAGCACACGGCCATGTGTCTGAGAGATGGACACAGCAGATGGCCGTGTGTCTGAGAGATGGATACAGCACATGGCCATGTGTCTGAGTGATGGACAGAGCACACGGCCATGTGTCTGAGAGATGGACAGAGAGCACACGGGCATGTGTCTATGAGATGGACAGAGAGGACACGGCCGTGTATCTGAAAGATAGAGACAGCACACGGCCGTGTGTCTGAGAGATAGACACAGCACACGGCCGTGTGTCTGAGAGATGGACACAGTACACAGCCGTGTGTCTGAGAGATGGATAGAGCACACCGCCGTGTATCTGAGAGATGGACAGAGCACATGGCCGTGTGTCTGAGAGATGGACAGAGCACACGGCCGTGTGTCTGAGAGCTGGGCACAGCACACGGCCGTGTGTCTGAGAGATGGACAGAGCACATGGCCGTGTGTCTGAGAGATGGACACAGCACACGGCCGTGTGTCTGAGAGATGGACAGAGAGCACACGGCCATGTGTCTGAGAGATGGACAGAGCACATGGCCATCTGTTTGAGAGATGGACAGAGAGGAGACGGCCATGTGCCTGAGAGATGGACAGAGAGCACAGAGTAATGTGTCTGAGAGATGGACACAGCACACGGCCATGAGTCTGAGAGATGGACAGAGAGCACACGGCCATGTGTCTGAGAGATGGACAGAGAGCACACGGCCATGTGTCTGAGAGATGGACAGAGAACACACGGCCATGTGTCTGAGAGATGGACAGAGCACACAGCCATGTGTCTGAGAGATGGACAGGGAGGACACAGCTGTGTATCTGAGAGATAGGCACAGCACACGGCCGTGTGTCTGAGAGATAGACACAGCACACGGTCGTGTGTCTGAGAGATGGACACTGCACACGGCCGTGTGTCTGAGAGATGGACACAGCATACGGCCCTGAATCTGAGAGATGGACACAGTACACAGCCGTGTGTCTGAGAGATGGATAGAGCACACCGCCGTGTGCCTGAGTGATGGACAGAGCAGACGGCCGTGTGTCTGAGAGATGGACAGAGCAGACGGTCCGGTGTCTGAGAGATGGACAGAGCACACGGTCGTGTGTCTGAGAGATGGATAGAGAGGACACGGCCATGTGTCTGAGAGATGGACAGAGAGCACACCGTAAAGTGTCTGAGAGGTGGACAGAGCACACAGTAATGAGTCTGAGAGATAGACAGAGAGGACACGGCCGTGTATCTGAGAGATAGCACACGGCCATGTGTCTGAGAGAGAGACACAGCACACGGTCATGTGTCTGAGTGATAGACACACCAGACGGCCGTGTGTCTGAGATATGGAAACAGCACACGGCCATGTGTCTGAGAGATGGACACAGCAGATGGCCGTGTGTCTGAGAGATGGATACAGCACATGGCCATGTGTCTGAGAGATGGACAGAGCACACGGCCATGTGTCTGAGAGATGGACAGAGAGCACACGGGCATGTGTCTATGAGATGGACAGAGAGGACACGGCCGTGTATCTGAAAGATAGAGACAGCACACGGCCGTGTGTCTGAGAGATGGACAGAGAGCACAGAGTAATGTGTCTGAGAGATGGACACAGCACACAGTAATGTGTCTGAGAGATAGACACAGCACACGGCCGTGTGTCTGAGAGATGGACAGAGCACACGGCCATGTGTCTGAGAGATGGACAGAGCACACGGCCATGTGTCTGAGAGATGGACAGAGAGCACACGGCCATGTGTCTGTGAGATGGACAGAGCACACGGCCATGTGTTTGAGAGATGGACAGAGAGGACACGGCCATGTGCCTGAGAGATGGACAGAGAGCACAGAGTAATGTGTCTGAGAGATGGACAGAGCACACGGACACGTGTCTGAGAGATGGACAGAGAGGACACGGCCGTGTGTCTGAGAGATAGACACAGCACACGGCCGTGTGTCTGAGAGATGGACAGAGCACACGGCCATGTGTCTGAGAGATGGACAGAGCAGACGGCCGTGTGTCAGAGAGATGTACAGAGCACACGGCCATGAGTCTGAGAGATGGACAGAGAGCACAGAGTAATGTGCCTGAGAGATGGACACAGCACACCGCCATGTGTCTGAGAGATGGACAGAGCACACGGCCATGTGTCTGAGAGATGGACAGAGAGCAGACGGCCGAGTGTCTGAGAGACGGACAGAGAGCACACGGCCATGTGTCTGAGAGATGGACACAGCACACGGGCATGTGTCTGAGAGCTGGACAGAGCACACGGCCATGAGTCTGAGAGATGGACAGAGAGCACACGGCCAGGTGTCTGAGAGATGGACAGAGAGCACACGGCCATGTGTCTGAGAGATGGACAGAGAACACACGGCCATGTGTCTGAGAGATGGACAGAACACACGGCCATGTGTCTGAGAGATGGACAGGGAGGACACAGCCGTGTATCTGAGAGATAGGCACAGCACACGGCCGTGTGTCTGAGAGATAGACACAGCACACGGTCGTGTGTCTGAGAGATGGACACTGCACACGGCCGTGTGTCTGAGAGATGGACACAGCATACGGCCGTGAATCTGAGAGATGGACACAGTACACAGCCGTGTGTCTGAGAGATGGATAGAGCACACCGCCGTGTGTCTGAGAGATGGACAGAGCAGACGGCCGTGTGTCTGAGAGATGGACAGAGCAGACGGTCATGTGTCTGAGAGATGGACAGAGCACACGGTCGTGTGTCTGAGAGATGGATAGAGAGGACACGGCCACGTGTCTGAGAGATGGACAGAGAGCACACCGTAATGTGTCTGAGAGGTGGACACAGCACACAGTAATGAGTCTGAGAGATAGACAGAGAGGACACGGCCGTGTATCTGAGAGATAGCACACGGCCATGTGTCTGAGAGAGAGACACAGCACACGGTCATGTGTCTGAGTGATAGACACACCAGACGGCCGTGTGTCTGAGATATGGACACAGCACACGGCCATGTGTCTGAGAGATGGACACAGCAGATGGCCGTGTGTCTGGGTGATGGACAGAGCACACGGCCATGTGTCTGAGAGATGGACAGAGCACACGGCCATGTGTCTGAGAGATGGACAGAGAGCACACGGGCGTGTGTCTATGAGATGGACAGAGAGGACACGGCCGTGTATCTGAAAGATAGAGACAGCACACGGCCGTGTGTCTGAGAGATAGACACAGCACACGGCCATGTGTCTGAGAGATGGACACAGTACACAGCCGTGTGTCTGAGAGATGGATAGAGCACACCGCCGTGTATCTGAGAGATGGACAGAGCACACGGCCGTGTGTCTTTGAGATGGACAGAGCACACGGCTGTGTGTCTGAGAGATGGACACAGCACACGGCCGTGTGTCTGAGAGATGGACAGAGAGGAGACGGCCATGTGCCTGAGAGATGGACAGAGAGCACAGAGTAATGTGTCTGAGAGATGGACACAGCACACGGGCATGTGTCTGAGAGATTGACAGAGCACACGGCCATGAGTCTGAGTGATGGACAGAGAGCACACGGCCATGTGTCTGAGAGATGGACAGAGAGCACACGGCCATGTGTCCGAGAGATGGACAGAGAACACACGGCCATGTGTCTGAGAGATGGACAGAGCACACGGCCATGTGTCTGAGAGATGGACAGGGAGGACACAGCCGTGTATCTGAGAGATAGGCACAGCACACGGCCGTGTGTCTGAGAGATAGACACAGCACACGGTCGTGTGTCTGAGAGATGGACACTGCACACGGCCGTGTGTCTGAGAGATGGACACAGCATACGGCCGTGAATCTGAGAGATGGACACAGTACACAGCCGTGTGTCTGAGAGATGGATAGAACACACCGCCGTGTGTCTGAGAGATGGACAGAGCAGACGGCCGTGTGTCTGAGAGATGGACAGAGCAGACGGTCATGTGTCTGAGAGATGGACAGAGCACACGGTCGTGTGTCTGAGAGATGGATAGAGAGGACACGGCCATGTGTCTGAGAGATGGACAGAGAGCACACCGTAATGTGTCTGAGAGGTGGACACAGCACACAGTAATGAGTCTGAGAGATAGACAGAGAGGACACGGCCGTGTATCTGAGAGATAGCACACGGCCATGTGTCTGAGAGAGAGACACAGCACACGGTCATGTGTCTGAGTGATAGACACACCAGACGGCCGTGTGTCTGAGATATGGACACAGCACACGGCCATGTGTCTGAGAGATGGACACAGCAGATGGCCGTGTGTCTGAGTGATGGACAGAGCACACGGCCATGTGTCTGAGAGATGGACAGAGCACACGGCCATGTGCCTGAGAGATGGACAGAGAGCACAGGGGCGTGTGTCTATGAGATGGACAGAGAGGACACGGCCGTGTATCTGAAAGATAGAGACAGCACTCGGCCGTGTGTCTGAGAGATAGACACAGCACACGGCCGTGTGTCTGAGAGATGGACACAGTACACAGCCGTGTGTCTGAGAGATGGATAGAGCACACCGTCGTGTATCTGAGAGATGGACACAGCACACGGCCGTGTGTCTGAGAGATGGACAGAGCACACGACCGTGTGTCTGAGAGATGGACAGAGCACATGGCCGTGTGTCTGAGAGATGGATAGAGAGAACACGGCCATGTGTCTGAGAGATGGACAGAGAACACATCGTAATGTGTCTGAGAGGTGGACACAGCACACAGTAATGAGTCTGAGAGATAGACAGAGAGGACACGGCCGTGTATCTGAGAGATAACACACGGCTATGTGTCTGAGAGACAGACACAGCAGACAGTCATGTGTCTGAGTGATAGACACAGCAGATGGCCGTGTGTCTGAGAGATGGATACAGCACATGGCCATGTGTCTGAGTGATGGACAGAGCACACGGCCATGTGTCTGAGAGATGGACAGAGCTCACGGCCAAGTTTCTGAGAGATGGACAGAGCACACGGACACGTGTCTGAGAGATGGACAGAGAGGACACGGCCGTGTGTCTGAGAGATAGACACAGAACACAGCCGTGTGTCTGAGAGATAGATCAGCACACGGTCGTGTGTCTGAGAGATGGACACAGCACATGGCCGTGTGTCTGAGAGATTGACACAGTACACAGCCGTGTTTCTGAGAGATGGACAGAGCACACCGCCGTGTGTCTGAGAGATGTACAGAGCACACGGCCATGAGTCTGAGAGATGGACAGAGAGCACAGAGCAATGTGCCTGAGAGATGGACACAGCACACGGCCATGTGTCTGAGAGATGGACAGAGCACACGGCCATGTGTCTGAGAGATGGACAGAGAGCAGACGGCCAAGTGTCTGAGAGATGGACAGAGAGCACACGGCCATGTGTCTGAGAGATGGACAGAGAGCACACGGCCATGTGTCTGCGAGATGGACAGAGAGCACACGGCCATGTGTCTGAGCGATGGACGGAGCACACGGCTATGTGTATGAGAGATGGACAGAGCTCACGGCCAAGTGTCTGAGAGATGGACAGAGCTCACGGACATGTGTCTGAGAGATGGACCGAGAGGACACGGCCGTGTTTCTGAGAGATAGACACAGCACACGGCCGTGTGTCTGAGAGATAGATCAGCACAGGGTCGTGTGTCTGAGAGATGGACACAGCACACGGCCGTGTGTCTGAGAGATGGACAGAGTACACAGCCGTGTGTCTGAGAGATGGACAGAGCACACCGCCGTGTGTCTGAGAGATGGACAGAGCACACGGCCATGTGTCTGAGAGATGGACAGAGCACACGGCCATGTGTCTGAGAGATGGACAGAGAGCACACGGCCATGTGTCTGAGAGATGGACAGAGCACATGGCCATCTGTTTGAGAGATGGACAGAGAGGAGACGGCCATGTGCCTGAGAGATGGACAGAGAGCACAGAGTAATGTGTCTGAGAGATGGACACAGCACACGGCCATGAGTCTGAGAGATGGACAGAGAGCACACGGCCATGTGTCTGAGAGATGGACAGAGAACACACGGCCATGTGTCTGAGAGATGGACAGAGCACACGGCCATGTGTCTGAGAGATGGACAGGGAGGACACAGCCGTGTATCTGAGAGATAGGCACAGCACACGGCCGTGTGTTTGAGAGATAGACACAGCACACGGTCGTGTGTCTGAGAGATGGACACTGCACACGGCCGTGTGTCTGAGAGATGGACACAGCATACGGCCGTGAATCTGAGAGATGGACACAGTACACAGCCGTGTGTCTGAGAGATGGATAGAGCACACCGCCGTGTGTGTGAGAGATGGACAGAGCACACGGCCGTGTGTCTGAGAGATGGACAGAGCAGACGGTCATGTGTCTGAGAGATGGACAGAGCACACGGTCGTGTGTCTGAGAGATGGATAGAGAGGACACGGCCATGTGTCTGAGAGATGGACAGAGAGCACACCGTAAAGTGTCTGAGAGGTGGACGCAGCACACAGTAATGAGTCTGAGAGATAGACAGAGAGGACATGGCCGTGTATCTGAGAGATAGCACACGGCCATGTGCCTGAGAGAGAGACACAGCACACGGTCATGTGTCTGAGTGATAGACACACCAGACGGCCGTGTGTCTGAGATATGGACACAGCACACGGCCATGTGTCTGAGAGATGGACACAGCAGATGGCCGTGTGTCTGAGAGATGGATACAGCACATGGCCATGTGGCTGAGTGATGGACAGAGCACACGGCCATGTGTCTGAGAGATGGACAGAGAGCACACGGCCATGTGTCTGAGAGAAGGACAGAGAGCACACGGCCATGTGTATGAGAGAAGGACAGAGAGCACACGGCCATGTGTCTGAGCGATGGACAGAGCACACGACCAGGTGTATGAGAGATGGACAGAGCTCACGGCCAAGTTTCTGAGATATGGACAGAGCACACGGACACGTGTCTGAGAGATGGACAGAGAGGACACGGCCGTGTGTCTGAGAGATAGACACAGCACACGGCCGTGTGTCTGAGAGATAGATCAGCACACGGTCGTGTGTCTGAGAGATGGACACAGCACACCTCCGTGTGTCTGAGAGATTGACACAGTACACAGCCGTGTGTCTGAGAGATGGACAGAGCACACCGCCGTGTGTCTGAGAGATGTACAGAGCACACGGCCATGAGTCTGAGAGATGGACAGAGAGCACAGAGTAATGTGCCTGAGAGATGGACACAGCACACGGCCATGTGTCTGAGAGATGGACAGAGCACACGGCCATGTGTCTGAGAGATGGACAGAGAGCAGACGGCCAAGTGTCTGAGAGATGGACAGAGAGCACACGGCCATGTGTCTGAGAGATGGACAGAGAGCACACGGCCATGTGTCTTAGAGATGGACAGGGAGCACACGGCCATGTGTCTGAGCGATGGACGGAGGACACGGCCATGTGTATGAGAGATGGACAGAGCTCACGGCCAAGTGTCTGAGAGATGGACAGAGCTCACGGCCATGTGTCTGAGAGATGGACAGAGAGCACACCGTAAAGTGTCTGAGAGGTGGACACAGCACACAGTAATGAGTCTGAGAGATAGACAGAGAGGACACGGCCGTGTATCTGAGAGATAGCACACGGCCATGTGTCTGAGAGAGAGACACAGCACACGGCCATGTGTCTGAGAGATGGACACAGCAGATGGCCGTGTGTCTGAGAGATGGATACAGCACATGGCCATGTGTCTGAGTGATGGACAGAGCACACGGCCATGTGTCTGAGAGATGGACAGAGAGCACACGGGCATGTGTCTATGAGATGGACAGAGAGGACACGGCCGTGTATCTGAAAGATAGAGACAGCACACGGCCGTGTGTCTGAGAGATAGACACAGCACACGGCCGTGTGTCTGAGAGATGGACACAGTACACAGCCGTGTGTCTGAGAGATGGATAGAGCACACCGCCGTGTATCTGAGAGATGGACAGAGCACATGGCCGTGTGTCTGAGAGATGGACAGAGCACACGGCCGTGTGTCTGAGAGCTGGGCACAGCACACGGCCGTGTGTCTGAGAGATGGACAGAGCACATGGCCGTGTGTCTGAGAGATGGACACAGCACACGGCCGTGTGTCTGAGAGATGGACAGAGAGCACACGGCCATGTGTCTGAGAGATGGACAGAGCACATGGCCATCTGTTTGAGAGATGGACAGAGAGGAGACGGCCATGTGCCTGAGAGATGGACAGAGAGCACAGAGTAATTTGTCTGAGAGATGGACACAGCACACGGCCATGAGTCTGAGAGATGGACAGAGAGCACACGGCCATGTGTCTGAGAGATGGACAGAGAGCACACGGCCATGTGTCTGAGAGATGGACAGAGAACACACGGCCATGTGTCTGAGAGATGGACAGAGCACACAGCCATGTGTCTGAGAGATGGACAGGGAGGACACAGCCGTGTATCTGAGAGATAGGCACAGCACACGGCCGTGTGTCTGAGAGATAGACACAGCACACGGTCGTGTGTCTGAGAGATGGACACTGCACACGGCCGTGTGTCTGAGAGATGGACACAGCATACGGCCCTGAATCTCAGAGATGGACACAGTACACAGCCGTGTGTCTGAGAGATGGATAGAGCACACCGCCGTGTGCCTGAGTGATGGACAGAGCAGACGGCCGTGTGTCTGAGAGATGGACAGAGCAGACGGTCCGGTGTCTGAGAGATGGACAGAGCACACGGTCGTGTGTCTGAGAGATGGATAGAGAGGACACGGCCATGTGTCTGAGAGATGGACAGAGAGCACACCGTAAAGTGTCTGAGAGGTGGACACAGCACACAGTAATGAGTCTGAGAGATAGACAGAGAGGACACGGCCGTGTATCTGAGAGATAGCACACGGCCATGTGTCTGAGAGAGAGACACAGCACACGGTCATGTGTCTGAGTGATAGACACACCAGACGGCCGTGTGTCTGAGATATGGAAACAGCACACGGCCATGTGTCTGAGAGATGGACACAGCAGATGGCCGTGTGTCTGAGAGATGGATACAGCACATGGCCATGTGTCTGAGTGATGGACAGAGCACACGGCCATGTGTCTGAGAGATGGACAGAGAGCACACGGGCATGTGTCTATGAGATGGACAGAGAGGACACGGCCGTGTATCTGAAAGATAGAGACAGCACACGGCCGTGTGTCTGAGAGATAGACACAGCACACGGCCGTGTGTCTGAGAGATGGACACAGTACACAGCCGTGTGTCTGAGAGATGGATAGAGCACACCGCCGTGTATCTGAGAGATGGACAGAGCACATGGCCGTGTGTCTGAGAGATGGACAGAGCACACGGCCGTGTGTCTGAGAGCTGGACACAGCACACGGCCGTGTGTCTGAGAGATGGACAGAGCACACGGCCGTGTGTCTGAGAGATGGACACAGCACACGGCCGTGTGTCTGAGAGATGGACAGAGAGCACACGGCCATGTGTCTGAGAGATGGACAGAGCACATGGCCGTGTGTCTGAGAGATGGATAGAGAGAACACGGCCATGTGTCTGAGAGATGGACAGAGAACACACCGTAATGTGTCTGAGAGGTGGACACAGCACACAGTAATGAGTCTGAGAGATAGACAGAGAGGACACGGCCGTGTATCTGAGAGATAGCACACGGCCATGTGTCTGAGAGAGAGACACAGCACACGGTCATGTGTCTGAGTGATAGACACAACAGACGGCCGTGTGTCTGAGAGATGGACACAGCAGATGGCCGTGTGTCTGAGAGATGGATACAGCACATGGCCATGTGTCTGAGAGATGGACAGAGCAGACGGCCATGTGTCTGAGAGAAGGACACAGCAGACTGCAATGTGTCTGAGAGATGAACACAGCACATGGCCATGTGTCTGAGAGATGGACACAGCACACGGCTGTGTGTCTGAGAGGTGGACAGAGCACAGGGCCATGTGTCTGAGAGATGGACAGAGCACATGGCCATGTGTCTGAGAGATGGACAGAGCACACGGCCATGTGTCTGAGAGATGGACAGAGCAGACGGCCGTGTGTCTGAGAGATGGACAGAGAGCACAGATTAATGTGTCTGAGAGATAGACACAGGACACGGCCGTGTGTCTGAGAGATGGACAGAGCACACGGCCATGTGTCTGAGAGATGGACAGAGCACACGGCCATGTGTCTGAGAGATGGACAGAGAGCACACGGCCATGTGTCTGAGAGATGGACAGTGCACACGGCCATGTGTTTGAGAGATGGACACAGCAGACGGCAATGTGTCTGAGAGATGAACACAGCACATGGCCATGTGTCTGGCAGATGGACACAGCAGACGGCAATCTGTCTTAGAGATGGACACAGCAGACAGCAATGTGTCTGAGAGATGAACACAGCACATGGCTATGTGCCTGAGAGATAGACACAGCACACGGCCGAGTGTCTGAGAGATGGACAGAGTACACGGCCATGTGTCTGAGAGATGGACAGAGCACACGGCCATGTGTCTGAGTGATGGACAGAGAACACACGGCCATGTGTCTGAGAGATGGACAGAGCACACGGCCATGTGTCTGAGAGATGGACAGAGAGGACACGGCCATGTGCCTGAGAGATGGACAGAGAGCACAGAGTAATGTGTCTGAGAGATGGACACAGCACACGGCCATGTGTCTGAGAGATGGACAGAGCACACGGCCATGTGTCTGAGAGATGGACAGAGAGCACACGGCCATGTGTCTGAGAGATGGACAGAGAGCACACGGCCATGTGTCTGAGAGATGGACAGAGCACACGGACGTGTGTCTGAGAGATGGACAGAGAGGAGACGGCCGTGTATCTGAGAGATAGACACAGCACACGGCCGTGTGTCCGAGAGATAGACCGAGCACACGGTCGTGTGTCTGAGAGGTGGACACAGCATACGGCCGTGTATCTGAGAGATGGACACAGTACTCAGCCGTGTGTCTGAGAGATGGACAGAGAGCACACGGCCATGTGTCTGAGAGATGGATAGAGAGCACACGGCCATGCGTCTGAGAGATGGACAGAGCACACGGCCATGTGTCTGAGAGATGGACAGAGCACACGGCCAACTGCTTGAGAGATGAACAGAGCACACGGACATGTGTCTGAGAGATGGACAGAGCACACGGCCGTGTGTCAGAGAGATGGACAGAGAGGATACGGCCATGTGCCTGAGAGATGGACAGAGAGCACAGAGTAATGTGTCTGAGAGATGGACACAGCACACAGTAATGTGTCTGAGAGATAGACACAGCACACGGTCGAGTGTCTGAGAGATGGACAGCGCACACGGCCATGTGTCTGAGAGATGGACAGAGCACACGGCCATGTGTCTGAGAGATGGACAGATAACACACGGCCATGTGTCTGAGAGGTGGACAGAGCACACGGCCATGTGACTGAGAGATGGACAGAGAGGACACGGCCATGTGCCTGAGAGATGGACAGAGAGCACAGAGTAATGTGTCTGAGAGATGGACACAGCACACGGCCATGTGTCTGAGAGGTGGACAGAGCACACGGCCATGCGTCTGAGAGATGGACAGAGCACACGGCCATGTGTCTGAGAGATGGACAGAGCACATGGCCATGTGTCTGAGAGGTGGACAGAGCACACGGCCAAGTGATTGAGAGATGGACAGAGCACACGGCCATGTGTCTGAGAGATGGACAGAGCACACGGCCGTGTGTCAGAGAGATGGACAGAGAGGATACGGCCATGTTCCTGAGAGATGGACAGAGAGCACAGAGTAATGTGTCTGAGAGATGGACACAGCACACAGTAATGTGTCTGAGAGATAGACACAGCACACGGCCGAGTGTCTGAGAGATGGAGAGAGCACACGGCCATGTGTCTGAGAGATGGACAGAGCACACGGCCATGTGTCTGAGAGATGAACACAGCACATGGCCATGTGTCTGAGAGATGGACATAGCACACGGCTGAGTGTCTGAGAGGTGGACAGAGCACAGGGCCATGTGTCTGAGAGATGGACAGAGCACATGGCCATGTGTCCCAGAGATGGACGGAGCACACGGCCATGTGTCTGAGAGATGGACAGAGAGCACACGGCCATGTGTCTGAGAGATGGACAGAGAGCACACGGCCATGTGTCTGAAAGATAGACACAGCACACGGCCGTGTGTCTGAGAGATGGACACAGCATACGGCCTTGTGTCTGAGAGATGGACACAGTACACAGCCGTGTGTCTGCGAGATGGACAGAGCACAGCGCCGTGTGTCTGAGAGATGGACAGAGCACACGGCCATGTGTCTGAGAGATGGACCGAGCACACGGCCATGTGTCTGAGAGATGGACAGAGAGCACACGGCCATGTGTCTGAGAGATGGACAGAGCATACGGCCATGTGTTTGAGAGATGGACAGAGTGGACACGGCCATGTGCCTGCGAGATGGACAGAGCACACGGCCATGTGTCTGAGAGATGGACAGAGTACACGGACGTGTGTCTGAGAGATGGACAGAGAGGAGACGGCCGTGTATCTGAGAGATAGACACAGCACACGGCCGTGTGTCTGAGAGATGGACAGAGAGCACACGGCCGTGTGTCTGAGAGATGGACAGTGCACATGGCCGTGTGTCTGAGAGATGGATAGAGAGAACACGGCCATGTGTCTGAGAGATGGACAGAGAACACACCGTAATGTGTCTGAGAGGTGGACACAGCACACAGTAATGAGTCTGAGAGATAGACAGAGAGGACACGGCCGTGTATCTGAGAGATAGCACACGGCCATGTGTCTGAGAGAGAGACACAGCACACGGTCATGTGTCTGAGTGATAGACACAACAGACGGCCGTGTGTCTGAGAGATGGACACAGCAGATGGCCGTGTGTCTGAGAGATGGATACAGCACATGGCCATGTGTCTGAGAGATGGACAGAGCACACGGCCATGTGTCTGAGAGAAGGACACAGCAGACTGCAATGTGTCTGAGAGATGAACACAGCACATGGCCATGTGTCTGAGAGATGGACACAGCACACGGCTGTGTGTCTGAGAGGTGGACAGAGCACAGGGCCATGTGTCTGAGAGATGGACAGAGCACATGGCCATGTGTCTGAGAGATGGACAGAGCACACGGCCATGTGTCTGAGAGATGGACAGAGCAGACGGCCGTGTGTCTGAGAGATGGACAGAGAGCACAGATTAATGTGTCTGAGAGATAGACACAGCACACGGCCGTGTGTCCGAGAGATAGACCGAGCACACGGTCGTGTGTCTGAGAGGTGGACACAGCATACGGCCGTGTATCTGAGAGATGGACACAGTACTCAGCCGTGTGTCTGAGAGATGGACAGAGAGCACACGGCCATGTGTCTGAGAGATGGATAGAGAGCACACGGCCATGCGTCTGAGAGATGGACAGAGCACACGGCCATGTGTCTGAGAGATGGACAGAGCACACGGCCAAGTGCTTGAGAGATGAACAGAGCACACGGACATGTGTCTGAGAGATGGACAGAGCACACGGCCGTGTGTCAGAGAGATGGACAGAGAGGATACGGCCATGTGCCTGAGAGATGGACAGAGAGCACAGAGTAATGTGTCTGAGAGATGGACACAGCACACAGTAATGTGTCTGAGAGATAGACACAGCACACGGTCGAGTGTCTGAGAGATGGACAGCGCACACGGCCATGTGTCTGAGAGATGGACAGAGCACACGGCCATGTGTCTGAGAGATGGACAGATAACACACGGCCATGTGTCTGAGAGGTGGACAGAGCACACGGCCATGTGACTGAGAGATGGACAGAGAGGACACGGCCATGTGCCTGAGAGATGGACAGAGAGCACAGAGTAATGTGTCTGAGAGATGGACACAGCACACGGCCATGTGTCTGAGAGGTGGACAGAGCACACGGCCATGCGTCTGAGAGATGGACAGAGCACACGGCCATGTGTCTGAGAGATGGACAGAGCACATGGCCATGTGTCTGAGAGGTGGACAGAGCACACGGCCAAGTGATTGAGAGATGGACAGAGCACACGGCCATGTGTCTGAGAGATGGACAGAGCACACGGCCGTGTGTCAGAGAGATGGACAGAGAGGATACGGCCATGTTCCTGAGAGATGGACAGAGAGCACAGAGTAATGTGTCTGAGAGATGGACACAGCACACAGTAATGTGTCTGAGAGATAGACACAGCACACGGCCGAGTGTCTGAGAGATGGAGAGAGCACACGGCCATGTGTCTGAGAGATGGACAGAGCACACGGCCATGTGTCTGAGAGATGAACACAGCACATGGCCATGTGTCTGAGAGATGGACATAGCACACGGCTGAGTGTCTGAGAGGTGGACAGAGCACAGGGCCATGTGTCTGAGAGATGGACAGAGCACATGGCCATGTGTCCCAGAGATGGACGGAGCACACGGCCATGTGTCTGAGAGATGGACAGAGAGCACACGGCCATGTGTCTGAGAGATGGACAGAGAGCACACGGCCATGTGTCTGAAAGATAGACACAGCACACGGCCGTGTGTCTGAGAGATGGACACAGCATACGGCCTTGTGTCTGAGAGATGGACACAGTACACAGCCGTGTGTCTGCGAGATGGACAGAGCACAGCGCCGTGTGTCTGAGAGATGGACAGAGCACACGGCCATGTGTCTGAGAGATGGACCGAGCACACGGCCATGTGTCTGAGAGATGGACAGAGAGCACACGGCCATGTGTCTGAGAGATGGACAGAGCATACGGCCATGTGTTTGAGAGATGGACAGAGTGGACACGGCCATGTGCCTGCGAGATGGACAGAGCACACGGCCATGTGTCTGAGAGATGGACAGAGTACACGGACGTGTGTCTGAGAGATGGACAGAGAGGAGACGGCCGTGTATCTGAGAGATAGACACAGCACACGGCCGTGTGTCTGAGAGATGGACAGAGAGCACACGGCCGTGTGTCTGAGAGATGGACAGTGCACATGGCCGTGTGTCTGAGAGATGGATAGAGAGGAAACGGCTATGTGTCTGAGAGGTGGACACAGCACACAGTAATGAGTCTGAGAGATAGACAGAGAGGACACGGCCGTGTATCTGAGAGATAGCACACGGCCATGTGTCTGAGAGAGAGACACAGCACACGGTCATGTGTCTGAGTGATAGACACAACAGACGGCCGTGTGTCTGAGAGATGGACACAGCAGATGGCCGTGTGTCTGAGAGATGGATACAGCACATGGCCATGTGTCTGAGAGATGGACAGAGCAGACGGCCATGTGTCTGAGAGAAGGACACAGCAGACTGCAATGTGTCTGAGAGATGAACACAGCACATGGCCATGTGTCTGAGAGATGGACACAGCACACGGCTGTGTGTCTGAGAGGTGGACAGAGCACAGGGCCATGTGTCTGAGAGATGGACAGAGCACATGGCCATGTGTCTGAGAGATGGACAGAGCACACGGCCATGTATCTGAGAGATGGACAGAGCAGACGGCCGTGTGTCTGAGAGATGGACAGAGAGCACAGATTAATGTGTCTGAGAGATAGACACAGGACACGGCCGTGTGTCTGAGAGATGGACAGAGCACACGGCCATGTGTCTGAGAGATGGACAGAGCACACGGCCATGTGCCTGAGAGATAGACACAGCACACGGCCGAGTGTCTGAGAGATGGACAGAGTACACGGCCATGTGTCTGAGAGATGGACAGAGCACACGGCCATGTGTCTGAGTGATGGACAGAGAACACACGGCCATGTGTCTGAGAGATGGACAGAGCACACGGCCATGTGTCTGAGAGATGGACAGAGAGGACACGGCCATGTGCCTGAGAGATGGACAGAGAGCACAGAGTAATGTGTCTGAGAGATGGACACAGCACACGGCCATGTGTCTGAGAGATGGACAGAGCACACGGCCATGTGTCTGAGAGATGGACAGAGAGCACACGGCCATGTGTCTGAGAGATGGACAGAGAGCACACGGCCATGTGTCTGAGAGATGGACAGAGCACACGGACGTGTGTCTGAGAGATGGACAGAGAGGAGACGGCCGTGTATCTGAGAGATAGACACAGCACACGGCCATGTGTCCGAGAGATAGACCGAGCACACGGTCGTGTGTCTGAGAGGTGGACACAGCATACGGCCGTGTATCTGAGAGATGGACACAGTACTCAGCCGTGTGTCTGAGAGATGGACAGAGAGCACACGGCCATGTGTCTGAGAGATGGATAGAGAGCACACGGCCATGCGTCTGAGAGATGGACAGAGCACACGGCCATGTGTCTGAGAGATGGACAGAGCACACGGCCAAGTGCTTGAGAGATGAACAGAGCACACGGACATGTGTCTGAGAGATGGACAGAGCACACGGCCGTGTGTCAGAGAGATGGACAGAGAGGATACGGCCATGTGCCTGAGAGATGGACAGAGAGCACAGAGTAATGTGTCTGAGAGATGGACACAGCACACAGTAATGTGTCTGAGAGATAGACACAGCACACGGTCGAGTGTCTGAGAGATGGACAGCGCACACGGCCATGTGTCTGAGAGATGGACAGAGCACACGGCCATGTGTCTGAGAGATGGACAGATAACACACGGCCATGTGTCTGAGAGATGGACAGAGCACACGGCCATGTGACTGAGAGATGGACAGAGAGGACACGGCCATGTGCCTGAGAGATGGACAGAGAGCACAGATTAATGTGTCTGAGAGATAGACACAGGACACGGCCGTGTGTCTGAGAGATGGACAGAGCACACGGCCATGTGTCTGAGAGATGGACAGAGCACACGGCCATGTGTCTGAGAGATGGACAGAGAGCACACGGCCATGTGTCTGAGAGATGGACAGTGCACACGGCCATGTGTTTGAGAGATGGACACAGCAGACGGCAATGTGTCTGAGAGATGAACACAGCACATGGCCATGTGTCTGACAGATGGACACAGCAGACGGCAATCTGTCTTAGAGATGGACACAGCAGACAGCAATGTGTCTGAGAGATGAACACAGCACATGGCTATGTGCCTGAGAGATAGACACAGCACACGGCCGAGTGTCTGAGAGATGGACAGAGTACACGGCCATGTGTCTGAGAGATGGACAGAGCACATGGCCATGTGTCTGAGTGATGGACAGAGAACACACGGCCATGTGTCTGAGAGATGGACAGAGCACACGGCCATGTGTCTGAGAGATGGACAGAGAGGACACGGCCATGTGCCTGAGAGATGGACAGAGAGCACAGAGTAATGTGTCTGAGAGATGGACACAGCACACGGCCATGTGTCTGAGAGATGGACAGAGCACACGGCCATGTGTCTGAGAGATGGACAGAGAGCACACGGCCATGTGTCTGAGAGATGGACAGAGAGCACACGGCCATGTGTCTGAGAGATGGACAGAGCACACGGACGTGTGTCTGAGAGATGGACAGAGAGGAGACGGCCGTGTATCTGAGAGATAGACACAGCACACGGCCGTGTGTCCGAGAGATAGACCGAGCACACGGTCGTGTGTCTGAGAGGTGGACACAGCATACGGCCGTGTATCTGAGAGATGGACACAGTACTCAGCCGTGTGTCTGAGAGATGGACAGAGAGCACACGGCCATGTGTCTGAGAGATGGATAGAGAGCACACGGCCATGCGTCTGAGAGATGGACAGAGCACACGGCCATGTGTCTGAGAGATGGACAGAGCACACGGCCAAGTGCTTGAGAGATGAACAGAGCACACGGACATGTGTCTGAGAGATGGACAGAGCACACGGCCGTGTGTCAGAGAGATGGACAGAGAGGATACGGCCATGTGCCTGAGAGATGGACAGAGAGCACAGAGTAATGTGTCTGAGAGATGGACACAGCACACAGTAATGTGTCTGAGAGATAGACACAGCACACGGTCGAGTGTCTGAGAGATGGACAGCGCACACGGCCATGTGTCTGAGAGATGGACAGAGCACACGGCCATGTGTCTGAGAGATGGACAGATAACACACGGCCATGTGTCTGAGAGATGGACAGAGCACACGGCCATGTGACTGAGAGATGGACAGAGAGGACACGGCCATGTGCCTGAGAGATGGACAGAGAGCACAGAGTAATGTGTCTGAGAGATGGACACAGCACACGGCCATGTGTCTGAGAGGTGGACAGAGCACACGGCCATGCGTCTGAGAGATGGACAGAGCACACGGCCATGTGTCTGAGAGATGGACAGAGCACATGGCCATGTGTCTGAGAGGTGGACAGAGCACACGGCCAAGTGATTGAGAGATGAACAGAGCACACGGCCATGTGTCTGAGAGATGGACAGAGCACACGGCCGTGTGTCAGAGAGATGGACAGAGAGGATACGGCCATGTTCCTGAGAGACGGACAGAGAGCACAGAGTAATGTGTCTGAGAGATGGACACAGCACACAGTAATGTGTCTGAGAGATAGACACAGCACACGGCCGAGTGTCTGAGAGATGGAGAGAGCACACGGCCATGTGTCTGAGAGATGGACAGAGCACACGGCCATGTGTCTGAGAGATGAACACAGCACATGGCCATGTGTCTGAGAGATGGACATAGCACACGGCTGAGTGTCTGAGAGGTGGACAGAGCACAGGGCCATGTGTCTGAGAGATGGACAGAGCACATGGCCATGTGTCCCAGAGATGGACGGAGCACACGGCCATGTGTCTGAGAGATGGACAGAGAGCACACGGCCATGTGTCTGAGAGATGGACAGAGAGCACACGGCCATGTGTCTGAAAGATAGACACAGCACACGGCCGTGTGTCTGAGAGATGGACACAGCATACGGCCTTGTGTCTGAGAGATGGACACAGTACACAGCCGTGTGTCTGCGAGATGGACAGAGCACACCGCCGTGTGTCTGAGAGATGGACAGAGCACACGGCCATGTGTCTGAGAGATGGACCGAGCACACGGCCATGTGTCTGAGAGATGGACAGAGAGCACACGGCCATGTGTCTGAGAGATGGACAGAGCATACAGCCATGTGTTTGAGAGATGGACAGAGTGGACACGGCCATGTGTCTGCGAGATGGACAGAGCACACGGCCATGTGTCTGAGAGATGGACAGAGTACACGGACGTGTGTCTGAGAGATGGACAGAGAGGAGACGGCCGTGTATCTGAGAGATAGACACAGCACACGGCCGTGTGTCTGAGAGATAGACCGAGCACACGGTCGTGTGTCTGAGAGATGGACAGAGCACACCGCCGTGTGTCTGAGAGATGGACAGAGCACACGGCCATGTGCCTGAGATATGGACAGAGAGGACACGGCCGTGTGTCTGAAAGATGGACAGAGAGTACACAGTAATGTGTCTGTGAGATGGACAGAGCACAGGACCATGTGTCTGAGAGATGGACAGAGCACACGGCCGTGTTTCAGAGAGATGGACAGAGAGGTTACGGCCATGTGCCTGAGAGATGGACAGAGAGCACAGAGTAATTTGTCTGAGAGATGGACACAGCACACAGTAATGTGTCTGAGAGATAGACACAGCACACGGCCGAGTGTCTGAGAGATGGACAGAGTACACGGCCATGTGTCTGAGAGATGGACAGAGCACACGGCCATGTGTCTGAGTGATGGACAGAGAACACACGGCCATGTGTCTGAGAGATGGACAGAGCACACGGCCATGTGTCTGAGAGATGGACAGAGAGGACACGGCCATGTGCCTGAGAGATGGACAGAGAGCACAGAGTAATGTGTCTGAGAGATGGACACAGCACACGGCCATGTGTCTGAGAGATGGACAGAGCACACGGCCATGTGTCTGAGAGATGGACAGAGAGCACACGGCCATGTGTCTGAGAGATGGACAGAGAGCACACGGCCATGTGTCTGAGAGATGGACAGAGCACACGGACGTGTGTCTGAGAGATGGACAGAGAGGAGACGGCCGTGTATCTGAGAGATAGACACAGCACACGGCCGTGTGTCTGAGAGATAGACCGAGCACACGGTCGTGTGTCTGAGAGGTGGACACAGCATACGGCCGAGCATCTGAGAGATGGACACAGTACTCAGCCGTGTGTCTGAGAGATGGACAGAGAGCACACGGCCATGTGTCTGGGAGATGGATAGAGAGCACACGGCCATGCGTCTGAGAGATGGACAGAGCACACGGCCATGTGTCTGAGAGATGGACAGAGCACACGGCCAAGTGCATGAGAGATGGACAGAGCACACGGACATGTGTCTGAGAGATGGACAGAGCACACGGCCGTGTGTCAGAGAGATGGACAGAGAGGATACGGCCATGTGCCTGAGAGATGGACAGAGAGCACAGAGTAATGTGTCTGAGAGATGGACACAGCACACAGTAATGTGTCTGAGAGATAGACACACACACGGTCGAGTGTCTGAGAGATGGACAGAGCACACGGCCATGTGTCTGAGAGATGGACAGAGCACACGGCCATGTGTCTGAGAGATGGACAGAGAACACACGGCCATGTGTCTGAGAGATGGACAGAGCACACGGCCATGTGACTGAGAGATGGACAGAGAGGACACGGCCATGTGCCTGAGAGATGGACAGAGAGCACAGAGTAATGTGTCTGAGAGATGGACACAGCACACGGCCATGTGTCTGAGAGGTGGACAGAGCACACGGCCATGCGTCTGAGAGATGGACAGAGCACACGGCCATGTGTCTGAGAGATGGACAGAGCACATGGCCATGTGTCTGAGAGGTGGACAGAGCACACGGCCAAGTGTTTGAGAGATGGACAGAGCACACGGCCATGTGTCTGAGAGATGGACAGAGCACACGGCCGTGTGTCAGAGAGATGGACAGAGAGGATACGGCCATGTTCCTGAGAGATGGACAGAGAGCACAGAGTAATGTGTCTGAGAGATGGACACAGCACACAGTAATGTGTCTGAGAGATAGACACAGCACACGGCCGAGTGTCTGAGAGATGGACAGAGAGCACACGGCCGTGTGTCTGAGAGATGGACAGAGCACACGGCCATGTGACTGAGAGATGGACAGAGAGGACACGGCCATGTGCCTGAGAGATGGACAGAGAGCACAGAGTAACGTGTCTGAGAGATGGACAGAGCACACAGCCATGTGTCTGAGAGGTGGACAGAGCACACGGCCATGTGTCTGTGAGATGGACAGAGAGCACACGGCCATGTGTCTGAGAGATGGACAGAGAGCACACGGCCATGTGTCTGAGAGATGGACAGAGCACACGGACGTTTGTCTGAGAGATGGACAGAGAGGACACGGCCGTGTATCTGAGAGATAGACACAGCACACGGCCGTGAGTCTGAGAGATAGACCGAGCACACGGCCGTGTGCCTGAGAGATGGACAGAGAGGACACGGCCGTGTGTTTGAGAGATGGACAGAGAGTACACAGTAATGTGTCTGAGAGATGGACAGAGCACACGGCCATGTGTCTGAGAGATGGACAGAGAGCACACGGCCATGTGTCTGAGAGATGGACAGAGAGCACACGGCCATGTGTCTGAGAGATGGACAGAGCACACGGACGTGTGCCTGAGAGATGGACAGAGAGGACACGGCCGTGTGTTTGAGAGATGGACAGAGAGTACACAGTAATGTGTCTGAGAGATGGACAGAGCACACGGCCAAGTGTTTGAGAGATGGACAGAGCACACGGACATGTGTCTGAGAGATGGACAGAGAGGACACGGTCGTGTGTCTGAGAGATGGACAGAGAGGAGACGGCCGTGTATCTGAGAGATAGACACAGCACACGGCCGTGTGTCTGAGAGATGGACAGAGAGCACACGGCCGTGTGTCTGAGAGATGGACAGTGCACATGGCCGTGTGTCTGAGAGATGGATAGAGAGAACACGGCCATGTGTCTGAGAGATGGACAGAGAACACACCGTAATGTGTCTGAGAGGTGGACACAGCACACAGTAATGAGTCTGAGAGATAGACAGAGAGGACACGGCCGTGTATCTGAGAGATAGCACACGGCCATGTGTCTGAGAGAGAGACACAGCACACGGTCATGTGTCTGAGTGATAGACACAACAGACGGCCGTGTGTCTGAGAGATGGACACAGCAGATGGCCGTGTGTCTGAGAGATGGATACAGCACATGGCCATGTGTCTGAGAGATGGACAGAGCAGACGGCCATGTGTCTGAGAGAAGGACACAGCAGACTGCAATGTGTCTGAGAGATGAACACAGCACATGGCCATGTGTCTGAGAGATGGACACAGCACACGGCTGTGTGTCTGAGAGGTGGACAGAGCACAGGGCCATGTGTCTGAGAGATGGACAGAGCACATGGCCATGTGTCTGAGAGATGGACAGAGCACACGGCCATGTATCAGAGAGATGGACAGAGCAGACGGCCGTGTGTCTGAGAGATGGACAGAGAGCACAGATTAATGTGTCTGAGAGATAGACACAGGACACGGCCGTGTGTCTGAGAGATGGACAGAGCACACGGCCATGTGTCTGAGAGATGGACAGAGCACACGGCCATGTGTCTGAGAGATGGACAGAGAGCACACGGCCATGTGTCTGAGAGATGGACAGTGCACACGGCCATGTGTTTGAGAGATGGACACAGCAGACGGCAATGTGTCTGAGAGATGAACACAGCACATGGCCATGTGTCTGACAGATGGACACAGCAGACGGCAATCTGTCTTAGAGATGGACACAGCAGACAGCAATGTGTCTGAGAGATGAACACAGCACATGGCTATGTGCCTGAGAGATAGACACAGCACACGGCCGAGTGTCTGAGAGATGGACAGAGTACACGGCCATGTGTCTGAGAGATGGACAGAGCACACGGCCATGTGTCTGAGTGATGGACAGAGAACACACGGCCATGTGTCTGAGAGATGGACAGAGCACACGGCCATGTGTCTGAGAGATGGACAGAGAGGACACGGCCATGTGCCTGAGAGATGGACAGAGAGCACAGAGTAATGTGTCTGAGAGATGGACACAGCACACGGCCATGTGTCTGAGAGATGGACAGAGCACACGGCCATGTGTCTGAGAGATGGACAGAGAGCACACGGCCATGTGTCTGAGAGATGGACAGAGAGCACACGGCCATGTGTCTGAGAGATGGACAGAGCACACGGACGTGTGTCTGAGAGATGGACAGAGAGGAGACGGCCGTGTATCTGAGAGATAGACACAGCACACGGCCGTGTGTCCGAGAGATAGACCGAGCACACGGTCGTGTGTCTGAGAGGTGGACACAGCATACGGCCGTGTATCTGAGAGATGGACACAGTACTCAGCCGTGTGTCTGAGAGATGGACAGAGAGCACACGGCCATGTGTCTGAGAGATGGATAGAGAGCACACGGCCATGCGTCTGAGAGATGGACAGAGCACACGGCCATGTGTCTGAGAGATGGACAGAGCACACGGCCAAGTGCTTGAGAGATGAACAGAGCACACGGACATGTGTCTGAGAGATGGACAGAGCACACGGCCGTGTGTCAGAGAGATGGACAGAGAGGATACGGCCATGTGCCTGAGAGATGGACAGAGAGCACAGAGTAATGTGTCTGAGAGATGGACACAGCACACAGTAATGTGTCTGAGAGATAGACACAGCACACGGTCGAGTGTCTGAGAGATGGACAGCGCACACGGCCATGTGTCTGAGAGATGGACAGAGCACACGGCCATGTGTCTGACAGATGGACAGATAACACACGGCCATGTGTCTGAGAGATGGACAGAGCACACGGCCATGTGACTGAGAGATGGACAGAGAGGACACGGCCATGTGCCTGAGAGATGGACAGAGAGCACAGATTAATGTGTCTGAGAGATAGACACAGGACACGGCCGTGTGTCTGAGAGATGGACAGAGCACACGGCCATGTGTCTGAGAGATGGACAGAGCACACGGCCATGTGTCTGAGAGATGGACAGAGAGCACACGGCCATGTGTCTGAGAGATGGACAGTGCACACGGCCATGTGTTTGAGAGATGGACACAGCAGACGGCAATGTGTCTGAGAGATGAACACAGCACATGGCCATGTGTCTGACAGATGGACACAGCAGACGGCAATCTGTCTTAGAGATGGACACAGCAGACAGCAATGTGTCTGAGAGATGAACACAGCACATGGCTATGTGCCTGAGAGATAGACACAGCACACGGCCGAGTGTCTGAGAGATGGACAGAGTACACGGCCATGTGTCTGAGAGATGGACAGAGCACATGGCCATGTGTCTGAGTGATGGACAGAGAACACACGGCCATGTGTCTGAGAGATGGACAGAGCACACGGCCATGTGTCTGAGAGATGGACAGAGAGGACACGGCCATGTGCCTGAGAGATGGACAGAGAGCACAGAGTAATGTGTCTGAGAGATGGACACAGCACACGGCCATGTGTCTGAGAGATGGACAGAGCACACGGCCATGTGTCTGAGAGATGGACAGAGCACACGGACGTGTGTCTGAGAGATGGACAGAGAGGAGACGGCCGTGTATCTGAGAGATAGACACAGCACACGGCCGTGTGTCCGAGAGATAGACCGAGCACACGGTCGTGTGTCTGAGAGGTGGACACAGCATACGGCCGTGTATCTGAGAGATGGACACAGTACTCAGCCGTGTGTCTGAGAGATGGACAGAGAGCACACGGCCATGTGTCTGAGAGATGGATAGAGAGCACACGGCCATGCGTCTGAGAGATGGACAGAGCACACGGCCATGTGTCTGAGAGATGGACAGAGCACACGGCCAAGTGCTTGAGAGATGAACAGAGCACACGGACATGTGTCTGAGAGATGGACAGAGCACACGGCCGTGTGTCAGAGAGATGGACAGAGAGGATACGGCCATGTGCCTGAGAGATGGACAGAGAGCACAGAGTAATGTGTCTGAGAGATGGACACAGCACACAGTAATGTGTCTGAGAGATAGACACAGCACACGGTCGAGTGTCTGAGAGATGGACAGCGCACACGGCCATGTGTCTGAGAGATGGACAGAGCACACGGCCATGTGTCTGAGAGATGGACAGATAACACACGGCCATGTGTCTGAGAGATGGACAGAGCACACGGCCATGTGACTGAGAGATGGACAGAGGGGACACGGCCATGTGCCTGAGAGATGGACAGAGAGCACAGAGTAATGTGTCTGAGAGATGGACACAGCACACGGCCATGTGTCTGAGAGGTGGACAGAGCACACGGCCATGCGTCTGAGAGATGGACAGAGCACACGGCCATGTGTCTGAGAGATGGACAGAGCACATGGCCATGTGTCTGAGAGGTGGACAGAGCACACGGCCAAGTGATTGAGAGATGGACAGAGCACACGGCCATGTGTCTGAGAGATGGACAGAGCACACGGCCGTGTGTCAGAGAGATGGACAGAGAGGATACGGCCATGTTCCTGAGAGATGGACAGAGAGCACAGAGTAATGTGTCTGAGAGATGGACACAGCACACAGTAATGTGTCTGAGAGATAGACACAGCACACGGCCGAGTGTCTGAGAGATGGAGAGAGCACACGGCCATGTGTCTGAGAGATGGACAGAGCACACGGCCATGTGTCTGAGAGATGAACACAGCACATGGCCATGTGTCTGAGAGATGGACATAGCACACGGCTGAGTGTCTGAGAGGTGGACAGAGCACAGGGCCATGTGTCTGAGAGATGGACAGAGCACATGGCCATGTGTCCCAGAGATGGACGGAGCACACGGCCATGTGTCTGAGAGATGGACAGAGAGCACACGGCCATGTGTCTGAGAGATGGACAGAGAGCACACGGCCATGTGTCTGAAAGATAGACACAGCACACGGCCGTGTGTCTGAGAGATGGACACAGCATACGGCCTTGTGTCTGAGAGATGGACACAGTACACAGCCGTGTGTCTGCGAGATGGACAGAGCACACCGCCGTGTGTCTGAGAGATGGACAGAGCACACGGCCATGTGTCTGAGAGATGGACCGAGCACACGGCCATGTGTCTGAGAGATGGACAGAGAGCACACGGCCATGTGTCTGAGAGATGGACAGAGCATACAGCCATGTGTTTGAGAGATGGACAGAGTGGACACGGCCATGTGCCTGCGAGATGGACAGAGCACACGGCCATGTGTCTGAGAGATGGACAGAGTACACGGACGTGTGTCTGAGAGATGGACAGAGAGGAGACGGCCGTGTATCTGAGAGATAGACACAGCACACGGCCGTGTGTCTGAGAGATAGACCGAGCACACGGTCGTGTGTCTGAGAGATGGACAGAGCACACCGCCGTGTGTCTGAGAGATGGACAGAGCACACGGCCATGTGCCTGAGATATGGACAGAGAGGACACGGCCGTGTGTCTGAAAGATGGACAGAGAGTACACAGTAATGTGTCTGTGAGATGGACAGAGCACAGGACCATGTGTCTGAGAGATGGACAGAGCACACGGCCGTGTTTCAGAGAGATGGACAGAGAGGTTACGGCCATGTGCCTGAGAGATGGACAGAGAGCACAGAGTAATTTGTCTGAGAGATGGACACAGCACACAGTAATGTGTCTGAGAGATAGACACAGCACACGGCCGAGTGTCTGAGAGATGGACAGAGTACACGGCCATGTGTCTGAGAGATGGACAGAGCACACGGCCATGTGTCTGAGTGATGGACAGAGAACACACGGCCATGTGTCTGAGAGATGGACAGAGCACACGGCCATGTGTCTGAGAGATGGACAGAGAGGACACGGCCATGTGCCTGAGAGATGGACAGAGAGCACAGAGTAATGTGTCTGAGAGATGGACACAGCACACGGCCATGTGTCTGAGAGATGGACAGAGCACACGGCCATGTGTCTGAGAGATGGACAGAGAGCACACGGCCATGTGTCTGAGAGATGGACAGAGAGCACACGGCCATGTGTCTGAGAGATGGACAGAGCACACGGACGTGTGTCTGAGAGATGGACAGAGAGGAGACGGCCGTGTATCTGAGAGATAGACACAGCACACGGCCGTGTGTCTGAGAGATAGACCGAGCACACGGTCGTGTGTCTGAGAGGTGGACACAGCATACGGCCGAGCATCTGAGAGATGGACACAGTACTCAGCCGTGTGTCTGAGAGATGGACAGAGAGCACACGGCCATGTGTCTGGGAGATGGATAGAGAGCACACGGCCATGCGTCTGAGAGATGGACAGAGCACACGGCCATGTGTCTGAGAGATGGACAGAGCACACGGCCAAGTGCATGAGAGATGGACAGAGCACACGGACATGTGTCTGAGAGATGGACAGAGCACACGGCCGTGTGTCAGAGAGATGGACAGAGAGGATACGGCCATGTGCCTGAGAGATGGACAGAGAGCACAGAGTAATGTGTCTGAGAGATGGACACAGCACACAGTAATGTGTCTGAGAGATAGACACACACACGGTCGAGTGTCTGAGAGATGGACAGAGCACACGGCCATGTGTCTGAGAGATGGACAGAGCACACGGCCATGTGTCTGAGAGATGGACAGAGAACACACGGCCATGTGTCTGAGAGATGGACAGAGCACACGGCCATGTGACTGAGAGATGGACAGAGAGGACACGGCCATGTGCCTGAGAGATGGACAGAGAGCACAGAGTAATGTGTCTGAGAGATGGACACAGCACACGGCCATGTGTCTGAGAGGTGGACAGAGCACACGGCCATGCGTCTGAGAGATGGACAGAGCACACGGCCATGTGTCTGAGAGATGGACAGAGCACATGGCCATGTGTCTGAGAGGTGGACAGAGCACACGGCCAAGTGTTTGAGAGATGGACAGAGCACACGGCCATGTGTCTGAGAGATGGACAGAGCACACGGCCGTGTGTCAGAGAGATGGACAGAGAGGATACGGCCATGTTCCTGAGAGATGGACAGAGAGCACAGAGTAATGTGTCTGAGAGATGGACACAGCACACAGTAATGTGTCTGAGAGATAGACACAGCACACGGCCGAGTGTCTGAGAGATGGACAGAGCACACGGCCATGTGTCTGAGAGATGGACAGAGCACACGGCCATGTGTCTGAGAGATGGACAGAGAACACACGGCCATGTGTCTGAGAGATGGACAGAGCACACGGCCATGCGACTGAGAGATGGACAGAGAGGACACGGCCATGTGCCTGAGAGATGGACAGAGAGCACAGAGTAATGTGTCTGAGAGATGGACACAGCACACGGCCATGTGTCTGAGAGGTGGACAGAGCACACGGCCATGTGTCTGAGAGATGGACAGAGTGCACACGGCCATGTGTCTGAGAGATGGACAGAGCACACGGATGTGTGTCTGAGAGATGGACAGAGAGGACACGGCCGTGTTTCTGAGGTATAGACACAGCACACGGCCGTCTGTCTGAGAGATAGACCGAGCACACGGTCGTGTGTCTGAGAGATGGACACTGCACACGGCCGTGTGTCTGAGAGGTGGACACAGCATACGGCCGTGTATCTGAGAGATGGACTCAGTACTCAGCCGTGTGTCTGAGACATGGACAGAGAGCACACGGCCATGTGTCTGAGAGATGGATAGAGAGCACACGGCCATGCGTCTGAGAGATGGACAGAGCACACGGCCATGTGTCTGAGAGATGGACAGAGCACACGGCCAAGTGCTTGAGAGATGGACAGAGCACACGGACATGTGTCTGAGAGATGGACAGAGAGGACACGGCCATGTATCTGAGAGATAGACACAGCACACGGCCGTGTGCCTGAGAGATGGACAGAGAGGACACTGCCGTGTGTTTGAGAGATGGACAGAGAGTACACAGTAATGTGTCTGAGAGATGGACAGAGCACACGGCCAAGTGTTTGAGAGATGGACAGAGCACACGGACATGTGTCTGAGAGATGGACAGAGAGGACACGGCCGTGTATCTGAGAGATAGACACAGCACACGGCCGTGTGCCTGAGAGATGGACAGAGAGGACACGGCCGTGTGTTTGAGAGATGGACAGAGAGTACACAGTAATGTGTCGGAGAGATGGACAGAGCACACGGCCATGTGTCTGAGAGATGGACAGAGAGCACACGGCCATGTGTCTGAGAGATGGACAGAGCACACGGACGTGTGCCTGAGAGATGGACAGAGAGGACACGGCTGTGTGTTTGAGAGATGGACAGAGAGTACACAGTAATGTGTCTGAGAGATGGACAGAGCACACGGCCAAGTGCTTGAGAGATGGACAGAGCACACGGACATGTGTCTGAGAGATGGACAGAGAGGACACGGTCGTGTGTCTGAGAGATGGACACTGCACACGGCCGTGTGTCTGAGAGGTGGACACAGCATATGGCCGTGTATCTGAGAGATGGACACAGTACTCAGCCGTGTGTCTGAGAGATGGACAGAGCACATGGCCATGTGTCTGAGAGATGGACAGAGCACACGGCCAAGTGTTTGAGAGATGGACAGAGCACACGGCCGTGTGTCAGAGAGATGGACAGAGAGGATACGGCCATGTGCCTGAGAGATGGACAGAGAGCACAGAGTAATGTGTCTGAGAGATGGACACAGCACAGAGTAATGTGTCTGAGAGATAGACACAGCACACGGCCGAGTGTCTGAGAGATGGACACTGCACACGGCCGTGTGCCTGAGAGATGGACAGAGAGGACACGGCCGTGTGTTTGAGAGATGGACAGAGAGTACACAGTAATGTGTCTGAGAGATGGACAGAGCACACGGCCATGTGTCTGAGAGATGGACAGAGAGCACATGGCCATGTGTCTGAGAGATGGACAGAGCACACGGACGTGTGCCTGAGAGATGGACAGAGAGGACACGGCCGTGTGTTTGAGAGATGGACAGAGAGTACACAGTAATGTGTCTGAGAGATGGACAGAGCACACGGACATGTGTCTGAGAGATGGACAGAGAGGACACGGTCGTGTGTCTGAGAGATGGACACTGCACACGGCCGTGTGTCTGAGAGGTGGACACAGCATATGGCCGTGTATCTGAGAGATGGACACAGTACTCAGCCGTGTGTCTGAGAGATGGACAGAGCACACGGCCATGTGTCTGAGAGATGGACAGAGCACAGGGCCAAGTGGTTGAGAGATGGACAGAGCACACGGACATGTGTCTGAGAGATGGACAGAGCACACGGCCGTGTGTCAGAGAGATGGACAGAGAGGATACGGCCATGTGCCTGAGAGATGGACAGAGAGGACAGAGTAATTTGTCTGAGAGATGGACACAGCACACAGTAATGTGTCTGAGAGATAGACACAGCACACGGCCGAGTGTCTGAGAGATGGACACTGCACACGGCCGTGTGTCTGAGAGGTGGACACAGCATACGGCCGTGTATCTGAGAGATGGACTCAGTACTCAGCCGTGTGTCTGAGACATGGACAGAGAGCACACGGCCATGTGTCTGAGAGATGGATAGAGAGCACACGGCCATTCGTCTGAGAGATGGACAGAGCACACGGCCATGTGTCTGAGAGATGGACAGAGCACACGGCCAAGTGTTTGAGAGATGGACAGAGCACACGGACATGTGTCTGAGAGATGGACAGAGAGGACACGGCCGTGTATCTGAGAGATAGACACAGCACACGGCTGTGTGCCTGAGAGATGGACAGAGAGGACACGGCCGTGTGTTTGAGAGATGGACAGAGAGTACACAGTAATGTGTCTGAGAGATGGACAGAGCACACGGACATGTGTCTGAGAGATGGACAGAGAGGACACGGCCGTGTATCTGAGAGATAGACACAGCACACGGCCGTGTGCCTGAGAGATGGACAGAGAGGACACGGCCGTGTGTTTGAGAGATGGACAGAGAGTACACAGTAATGTGTCTGAGAGATGGACAGAGCAGACGGCCATGTGTCTGAGAGATGGACAGAGAGCACACGGCCATGTGTCTGAGAGATGGACAGAGAGCACACGGCCATGTGTCTGAGAGATGGACAGAGCACACGGACGTGTGCCTGAGAGATGGACAGAGAGGACACGGCCGTGTGTTTGAGAGATGGACAGAGAGTACACAGTAATGTGTCTGAGAGATGGACAGAGCACACGGCCAAGTGTTTGAGAGATGGACAGAGCACACGGACATGTGTCTGAGAGGTGGACACTGCACACGGCCGTGTGTCTGAGAGGTGGACACAGCATATGGCCGTGTATCTGAGAGATGGACACAGTACTCAGCCGTGTGTCTGAGAGATGGACAGAGCACACGCCATGTGTCTGAGAGATGGACAGAGCACATGGCCAAGTGTTTGAGAGATGGACAGAGCACACGGACATGTGTCTGAGAGATGGACAGAGCACACGGCCGTGTGTCAGAGAGATGGACAGAGAGGATACGGCCATGTGCCTGAGAGATGGACAGAGAGCACAGAGCAATGTGTCTGAGAGATGGACACAGCACACAGTAATGTGTCTGAGAGATAGACACAGCACACGGCCGAGTGTCTGAGAGATGGACAGAGCACACGGCCATGTGTCTGAGAGATGGACAGAGCACACGGCCATGTGTCTGAGAGATGGACAGAGAACACACGGCCGTGTGTCTGAGAGATGGACAGAGCACACGGCCATGTGACTGAGAGATGGACAGAGAGGATACGGCCATGTGCCTGAGAGATGGACACAGCACACGGCCATGTGTCTGAGAGGTGGACAGAGCACACGGCCATGCGTCTGAGAGATGGACAGAGCACACGGCCATGTGTCTGAGAGATGGACAGAGCACACGGCCAAGTGTTTGAGAGATGGACAGAGCACACGGACATGTGTCTGAGAGATGGACAGAGCACACGGCCGTGTGTCAGAGAGATGGACAGAGAGGATACGGCCATGTGCCTGAGAGATGGACAGAGAGCACAGAGTAATGTGTCTGAGAGATGGACACAGCACACAGTAATGTGTCTGAGAGATAGACACAGCACACGGCCATGTGTCTGAGAGATGGACAGAGCACACGGCCAAGTGTTTGAGAGATGGACAGAGCACACGGACATGTGTCTGAGAGATGGACAGAGAGGACACGGCCGTGTATCTGAGAGATAGACACAGCACACGGCCGTGTGCCTGAGAGATGGACAGAGAGGACACGGCCGTGTGTTTGAGAGATGGACAGAGAGTACACAGTAATGTGTCTGAGAGATGGACAGAGCACACGGCTAAGTGTTTGAGAGATGGACAGAGCACACGGACATGTGTCTGAGAGATGGACAGAGAGGACACGGCCGTGCATCTGAGAGATAGACACAGCACACGGCCGTGTGCCTGAGAGATGGACAGAGAGGACACGGCCGTGTGTTTGAGAGATGGACAGAGAGTACACAGTAATGTGTCTGAGAGATGGACAGAGCACACGGCCATGTGTCTGAGAGATGGACAGAGAGCACACGGCCATGTGTCTGAGAGATGGACAGAGAGCACACGGCCATGTGTCTGAGAGATGGACAGAGCACACGGACGTGTGCCTGAGAGATGGACAGAGAGGACACGGCCGTGTGTTTGAGAGATGGACAGAGAGTATACAGTAATGTGTCTGAGAGATGGACAGAGCACACGGCCAAGTGTTTGAGAGATGGACAGAGCACACGGACATGTGTCTGAGAGGTGGACACTGCACACGGCCGTGTGTCTGAGAGGTGGACACAGCATATGGCCGTGTATCTGAGAGATGGACACAGTACTCAGCCGTGTGTCTGAGAGATGGACAGAGCACACGCCATGTGTCTGAGAGATGGACAGAGCACATGGCCAAGTGTTTGAGAGATGGACAGAGCACACGGACATGTGTCTGAGAGATGGACAGAGCACACGGCCGTGTGTCAGAGAGATGGACAGAGAGGATACGGCCATGTGCCTGAGAGATGGACAGAGAGCACAGAGCAATGTGTCTGAGAGATGGACACAGCACACAGTAATGTGTCTGAGAGATAGACACAGCACACGGCCGAGTGTCTGAGAGATGGACAGAGCACACGGCCATGTGACTGAGAGATGGACAGAGAGGATACGGCCATGTGCCTGAGAGATGGACACAGCACACGGCCATGTGTCTGAGAGGTGGACAGAGCACACGGCCATGCGTCTGAGAGATGGACAGAGCACACGGCCATGTGTCTGAGAGATGGACAGAGCACACGGCCAAGTGTTTGAGAGATGGACAGAGCACACGGACATGTGTCTGAGAGATGGACAGAGCACACGGCCGTGTGTCAGAGAGATGGACAGAGAGGATACGGCCATGTGCCTGAGAGATGGACAGAGAGCACAGAGTAATGTGTCTGAGAGATGGACACAGCACACAGTAATGTGTCTGAGAGATAGACACAGCACACGGCCGAGTGTCTGAGAGATGGACAGAGCACACGGCCATGTGTCTGAGAGATGGACAGAGCACACGGCCATGTGTCTGAGAGATGGACAGAGAACACACGGCCATGTGTCTGAGAGATGGACAGAGCACACGGCCATGTGTCTGAGAGATGGAGAGCGCACACGGCCATGTGCCTGAGAGATGGACAGAGAGCACAGAGTAATGTGTCTGAGAGATGGACACAGCACACGGCCATGTGTCTGAGAGGTGGACAGAGCACACGGCCATGTGTCTGAGAGATGGACAGAGAGCACACGGCCATGTGTCTGAGAGATGGACAGAGCACACGGACGTGTGTCTGAGAGATGGACAGAGAGGACACGGCCGTGTTTCTGAGAGATAGACACAGCACACGGCCGTCTGTCTGAGAGATAGACCGAGCACACGGTCGTGTGTCTGAGAGATGGACACTGCACACGGCCGTGTGTCTGAGAGGTGGACACAGCATACGGCCGTGTATCTGAGAGATGGACTCAGTACTCAGCCGTGTGTCTGAGACAAGGACAGAGAGCACACGGCCATGTGTCTGAGAGATGGATAGAGAGCACACGGCCATGCGTCTGAGAGATGGACAGAGCACACGGCCATGTGTCTGAGAGATGGACAGAGCACACGGCCAAGTGTTTGAGAGATGGACAGAGCACACGGACATGTGTCTGAGAGATGGACAGAAAGGACACGGCCGTGTATCTGAGAGATAGACACAGCACACGGCCGTGTGCCTGAGAGATGGACAGAGAGGACACGGCCGTGTGTTTGAGAGATGGACAGAGAGTACACAGTAATGTGTCTGAGAGATGGACAGAGCACACGGCCAAATGTTTGAGAGATGGACAGAGCACACGGACATGTGTCTGAGAGATGGACAGAGAGGACACGGCCGTGTATCTGAGAGATAGACACAGCACACGGCCGTGTGCCTGAGAGATGGACAGAGAGGACACGGCCGTGTGTCTGAGAGATGGACAGAGAGCACACGGCCATGTGTCTGAGAGATGGACAGAGCACACGGACGTGTGCCTGAGAGATGGACAGAGAGGACACGGCCGTGTGTTTGAGAGATGGACAGAGAGTACACAGTAATGTGTCTGAGAGATGGACAGAGCAGACGGCCAAGTGTTTGAGAGATGGACAGAGCACACGGAGATGTGTCTGAGAGATGGACAGAGAGGACACGGTCGTGTGTCTGAGAGATGGACACTGCACACGGCCGTGTGTCTGAGAGATGGACACAGCATATGGCCGTGTATCTGAGAGATGGACACAGTACTCAGCCGTGTGTCTGAGAGAATGACAGAGCACACGGCCATGTGTCTGAGAGATGGACAGAGCACACGGC
Source organism: Mobula birostris (assembly GCF_030028105.1). Lineage (NCBI taxonomy): Eukaryota > Metazoa > Chordata > Chondrichthyes > Myliobatiformes > Myliobatidae > Mobula > Mobula birostris. The sequence continues at coordinate 43,298 of NW_027277715.1, forward strand.
CAAGTGTTTGAGAGATGGACAGAGCACACGGACATGTGTCTGAGAGATGGACAGAGCACACGGCCGTGTGTCAGAGAGATGGACAGAGAGGATACGGCCATGTGCCTGAGAGATGGACAGAGAGCACAGAGTAATGTGTCTGAGAGATGGACACAGCACAGAGTAACGTGTCTGAGAGATAGACACAGCACACGGCCGAGTGTCTGAGAGATGGACACTGCACACGGCCGTGTGCCTGAGAGATGGACAGAGAGGACACGGCCGTCTGTTTGAGAGATGGACAGAGAGTACACAGTAATGTGTCTGAGAGATGGACAGAGCACACGGCCATGTGTCTGAGAGATGGACAGAGAGCACACGGCCATGTGTCTGAGAGATGGACAGAGCACACGGACGTGTGCCTGAGAGATGGGCAGAGAGGACACGGCCGTGTGTTTGAGAGATGGACAGAGAGTACACAGTAATGTGTCTGAGAGATGGACAGAGCACACGGCCAAGTGTTTGAGAGATGGACAGAGCACACGGACATGTGTCTGAGAGATGGACAGAGAGGACACGGTCGTGTGTCTGAGAGATGGACACTGCACACGGCCGTGTGTCTGAGAGGAGGACACAGCATATGGCCGTGTATCTGAGAGATGGACACAGTACTCAGCCGTGTGTCTGAGAGATGGACAGAGCACACGGCAATGTGTCTGAGAGATGGACAGAGCACACGGCCAAGTGTTTGAGAGATGGACAGAGCACACGGACATGTGTCTGAGAGATGGACAGAGCACACGGCCGTGTGTCAGAGAGATGGACAGAGAGGATACGGCCATGTGTCTGAGAGATGGACAGAGAGGACAGAGTAATTTGTCTGAGAGATGGACACAGCACACAGTAATGTGTCTGAGAGATAGACACAGCACACGGCCGAGTGTCTGAGAGATGGACACTGCACACGGCCGTGTGTCTGAGAGGTGGACACAGCATACGGCCGTGTATCTGAGAGATGGACTCAGTACTCAGCCGTGTGTCTGAGACATGGACAGAGAGCACACGGCCATGTGTCTGAGAGATGGATAGAGAGCACACGGCCATGCGTCTGAGAGATGGACAGAGCACACGGCCATGTGTCTGAGAGATGGACAGAGCACACGGCTAAGTGTTTGAGAGATGGACAGAGCACACGGACATGTGTCTGAGAGATGGACAGAGAGGACACGGCCGTGTATCTGAGAGATAGACACAGCACACGGCCGTGTGCCTGAGAGATGGACAGAGAGGACACAGCCGTGTGTTTGAGAGATGGACAGAGAGTACACAGTAATGTGTCGGAGAGATGGACAGAGCACACGGCCATGTGTCTGAGAGATGGACAGAGAGCACGGCCGTGTGTCTGAGAGATGGACAGAGCACACGGCCAAGTGTTTGAGAGATGGACAGAGCACACGGACATGTGTCTGAGAGATGGACAGAGAGGACACGGCCGTGTATCTGAGAGATAGACACAGCACACGGCCGTGTGCCTGAGAGATGGACAGAGAGGACACGGCCGTGTGTTTGAGAGATGGACAGAGAGTACACAGTAATGTGTCTGAGAGATGGACAGAGCACACGGCCATGTGTCTGAGAGATGGACAGAGAGCACACGGCTATGTGTCTGAGAGATGGACAGAGAGCACACGGCCATGTGTCTGAGAGATGGACAGAGCACACTTACGTGTGCCTGAGAGATGGACAGAGAGGACACGGCCGTGTGTTTGAGAGATGGACAGAGAGTACACAGTAATGTGTCTGAGAGATGGACAGAGCACACGGCCAAGTGTTTGAGAGATGGACAGAGCACACGGACATGTGTCTGAGAGATGGACAGAGAGGACACGGTCGTGTGTCTGAGAGATGGACACTGCACACGGCCGTGTGTCTGAGAGGTGGACACAGCATATGGCCGTGTATCTGAGAGATGGACACAGTACTCAGCCGTGTGTCTGAGAGATGGACAGAGCACACGGCCATGTGTCTGAGAGATGGACAGAGCACATGGCCAAGTGTTTGAGAGATGGACAGAGCACACGGACATGTGTCTGAGAGATGGACAGAGCACACGGCCGTGTGTCAGAGAGATGGACAGAGAGGATACGGCCATGTGCCTGAGAGATGGACAGAGAGCACAGAGTAATGTGTCTGAGAGATGGACACAGCACACAGTAATGTGTCTGAGAGATAGACACAGCACACGGCCGAGTGTCTGAGAGATGGACAGAGCACACGGCCATGTGTCTGAGAGATGGACAGAGCACACGGCCATGTGTCTGAGAGATGGACAGAGAGGACACGGCCATGTGCCTGAGAGATGGACACAGCACACGGCCATGTGTCTGAGAGGTGGACAGAGCACACGGCCATGCGTCTGAGAGATGGACAGAGCACACGGCCATGTGTCTGAGAGATGGACAGAGCACACGGCCAAGTGTTTGAGAGATGGACAGAGCACACGGCCGTGTGTCAGAGAGATGGACAGAGAGGATACGGCCATGTGCCTGAGAGATGGACAGAGAGCACAGAGTAATGTGTCTGAGAGATGGACACAGCACACAGTAATGTGTCTGAGAGATAGACACAGCACACGGCCGAGTGTCTGAGACATGGACAGAGCACACGGCCATGTGTCTGAGAGATGGACAGAGCACACGGCCATGTGTCTGAGAGATGGACAGAGAACACACGGCCATGTGTCTGAGAGATGGACAGAGCACACGGCCATGTGACTGAGAGATGGACAGAGAGGACACGGCCATGTGCCTGAGAGATGGACAGAGAGCACAGAGTAACGTGTCTGAGAGATGGACAGAGCACACAGCCATGTGTCTGAGAGGTGGACAGAGCACACGGCCATGTGTCTGTGAGATGGACAGAGAGCACACGGCCATGTGTCTGAGAGATGGACAGAGAGCACACGGCCATGTGTCTGAGAGATGGACAGAGCACACGGACGTTTGTCTGAGAGATGGACAGAGAGGACACGGCCGTGTATCTGAGAGATAGACACAGCACACGGCCGTGAGTCTGAGAGATAGACCGAGCACACGGCCGTGTGCCTGAGAGATGGACAGAGAGGACACGGCCGTGTGTTTGAGAGATGGACAGAGAGTACACAGTAATTTGTCTGAGAGATGGACAGAGCACACGGCCATGTGTCTGAGAGATGGACAGAGAGCACACGGCCATGTGTCTGAGAGATGGACAGAGAGCACACGGCCATGTGTCTGATAGATGGACAGAGCACACGGACGTGTGCCTGAGAGATGGACAGAGAGGACACGGCCGTGTGTTTGAGAGATGGACAGAGAGTACACAGTAATGTGTCTGAGAGATGGACAGAGCACACGGCCAAGTGTTTGAGAGATGGACAGAGCACACGGACATGTGTCTGAGAGATGGACAGAGAGGACACGGTCGTGTGTCTGAGAGATGGACACTGCACACGGCCGTGTGTCTGAGAGGTGGACACAGCATATGGCCGTGTATCTGAGAGATGGACACAGTACTCAGCCGTGTGTCTGAGAGATGGACAGAGCACACGGCCATGTGTCTGAGAGATGGACAGAGCACATGGCCAAGTGTTTGAGAGATGGACAGAGCACACGGACATGTGTCTGAGAGATGGACAGAGCACACGGCCGTGTGTCAGAGAGATGGACAGAGAGGATACGGCCATGTGCCTGAGAGATGGACAGAGAGCACAGAGTAATGTGTCTGAGAGATGGACACAGCACACAGTAATGTGTCTGAGAGATAGACACAGCACACGGCCGAGTGTCTGAGAGATGGACAGAGCACACGGCCATGTGTCTGAGAGATGGACAGAGCACACGGCCATGTGTCTGAGAGATGGACAGAGAACACACGGCCGTGTGTCTGAGAGATGGACAGAGCACACGGCCATGTGACTGAGAGATGGACAGAGAGGACACGGCCATGTGCCTGAGAGATGGACACAGCACACGGCCATGTGTCTGAGAGGTGGACAGAGCACACGGCCATGCGTCTGAGAGATGGACAGAGCACACGGCCATGTGTCTGAGAGATGGACAGAGCACACGGCCAAGTGTTTGAGAGATGGACAGAGCACACGGCCGTGTGTCAGAGAGATGGACAGAGAGGATACGGCCATGTGCCTGAGAGATGGACAGAGAGCACAGAGTAATGTGTCTGAGAGATGGACACAGCACACAGTAATGTGTCTGAGAGATAGACACAGCACACGGCCGAGTGTCTGAGACATGGACAGAGCACACGGCCATGTGTCTGAGAGATGGACAGAGCACACGGCCATGTGTCTGAGAGATGGACAGAGAACACACGGCCATGTGTCTGAGAGATGGACAGAGCACACGGCCATGTGACTGAGAGATGGACAGAGAGGGCACGGCCATGTGCCTGAGAGATGGACAGAGAGCACAGAGTAACGTGTCTGAGAGATGGACAGAGCACACAGCCATGTGTCTGAGAGGTGGACAGAGCACACGGCCATGTGTCTGTGAGATGGACAGAGAGCACACGGCCATGTGTCTGAGAGATGGACAGAGAGCACACGGCCATGTGTCTGAGAGATGGACAGAGCACACGGACGTTTGTCTGAGAGATGGACAGAGAGGACACGGCCGTGTATCTGAGAGATAGACACAGCACACGGCCGTGAGTCTGAGAGATAGACCGAGCACACGGTCGTGTGTCTGAGAGATGGACACTGCACAGGGCCCTGTGTCAGAGAGATGGACACAGAATACGGCCGTGTATCTGAGAGATGGACACAGTACTCAGCCGTGTGTCTGAGAGATGGACAGAGAGCACACAGCCATGTGTCTGAGAGATGGATAGAGAGCACACGGCCATGCGTCTGAGAGATGGACAGAGCACATGGCCATGTGTCTGAGAGATGGACAGAGCACACGACCAAGTGTTTGAGAGATGGGCAGAGCACACGGACATGTGTCTGAGAGATGGACAGAGAGGACACGGCCGTGTATCTGAGAGATAGACACAGCTCACGGCCGTGTGCCTGAGAGATGGACAGAGAGGACACGGCCGTGTGTTTGAGAGATGGACAGAGAGTACACAGTAATGTGTCTGAGAGATGGACAGAGCACACGGTCATGTGTCTGAGAGATGGACAGAGAGCACACGGTCATGTGACTGAGAGACGGACAGAGCACACGGCCATGTTTCTGAGAGATGGACAGAGCACACGGCCGTGTGTCTGAGGGAGGGACTGAGCACACGGCTGTGTGTCTGAGAGATGGACACAGCACACGGGCGTATGTCTGTGTCTGAGAGATGGACAGAGTATGAGATGATTGTGTGGAAGTGAATGGGAAGTGATTTAGGTTGCAGTAATTCTTTTCTTCAGTTGAAACCTTGCACTGATGTTGTTAATCTGGTCTATAATATTGCACTGGAATGTTTAAATAATCACACGACGATCAGACATACGAGCAGAATTCGGCTATCGGCCCATCGAGTCTGCTCTGGGTTTTGGTCGTGGCTGATCTATTATCCCACTCAAACTCATTCTCCTGCCTTCTCCCCAAAGCTCTTAATGCCCTTAGCAGTCAGGAACTTATCGACCAGTCTAACTATGGCCAGTCACTTGGTGTGCACAGTCATCTGTGACAGGTTCACCACCCTCCTGCTAAATAATTATTCTTCATCTCTTTTCCACAATCATCGCACTCATCTGAGAAGTGGCATCTGTGTATGAACTGACAGTGCAGATATCCGATGAGACTAGTTACTGCCAAGTCTTCCACACTGTGAGTTATTCATAAAAAATATTTAGACTTTAAACAAAAAATGACCTGCAAAATGTTTTGATTTCACGTCTTTCTGAAATGGAAGTGATGATTTATCTTGTGCAGTGAGCACATCCTGAGCTGTCTCTTGGCACAGTGCAGTGGGGTTTGGGAAAGAGGTCTGTAGTCAATCAGTGTATTCAAAGGAGCAGCTAACGTCTGTTCCTCATCATGCAGGCCAGGAGAGGAAAGGGTAGGTAAAGGAACTGTGTTATGGGTTTAGACAACCGTTATAAGTTTATGGAAGAGATGACCAGCAGGGAAAACCATACATTTCACTTAGTATCAAGCTATATTGGAAAGAGCAAATCATTGGTCGTGTCCAAGGAACGGTTACATGTTTAACATCCAGTTACACTCTGCTGGAGCCTGTCTCAGAAATGGGCAGGAAACTGGAGCTGCTGTCTCACAGCTTCAGAGACCCAGGTTCAGTCCTGACTTCCAACACTGGCTGTGTGTAGTTTGCATGTTAGACCACAAAACCATAAGATGTAGGAGCAGAATTAGGCCATTTGGCCCATCAAGTCTGCTCCTGCATTTCATCATGGCTGATCCATTTTTTACTCTCAGCTCCAATCCCTGCCTTCTCCCCATATCCCTTCATGCCCTGACCAATTAAGAATCTATCATCATCTGCCTTAAATATACCCAATGACTTGGCCTCCACAGCTGCCTGTGGCAACGAATTCTACAGATTCACCACTCTCTGTTTAAAGAAATTACTCCTCATCTCCTCATCTAATAGGACGCCCCTCTATTCTGAGCTGTGTCTGCTGGTCTTGTAATCTCCCACCATCAGAAACATCCTCTTCACATCCACTCTGCTGAGGCCATTCACCACTTGATAGGTTTCAATTAGCTCACCCTTTATTTTTCTTAATCCCAGTGAATACAGGCCCTGAGGCATCAAACACTCTTCATACGACAAGCCATTCAATCCTAGAATCATTTTCGTGAGCCTCCTTTGAACCCTCTCCAGTTTCAGCACATCCTTCCTCAGATAAGGGATCCAAAACTGCTCACAATACTCCAAGTGAGGCCTCACCAGTGCTTTATAAAACCTTAACATTACGTCCTTGCTGTTATAATCTAGTCCTCTTGAAATGAATGCTAACACCACATTTGCCTTCCCCACCACAGACTTAACATGCAAATTAACCTTTCGTGAATCTTTCACAAAGACTCCCAAATTTCTTTGGCAATCAGATTTTTGATTTTTCTCTCTATTTAGAAAATAGTCATCCTTTTCATTTCTTCTACCAAGCTGCATGACCGTACACTTCCTGACACTGTATTCCACCTGCCATTTCTTTGCCCAATCTCCTAATATGTCTAAATCCTCTGTAGCCTCCCTACGTCCTCAAAACTAACTGCCCCTCCACGTATCTTTGTATCATGTGCAAACTTTGCAACAAAGCCATCAATTCCATCATCCAAATCATTGACATATAACGTAAAAAGAATCAGTCCCAACACAGACCCCTTTGGAACACCACTAATCACCAGCAGCCAACCAGAAAAGGTGTCCTTTATTCCCACTCTTTGCCATGCCCTCACTTCAGGAAGTCTGATCACCTGGCTGTACTTCTACTCCCTGAGTATAGGCAGAGACTGAAGACTGCAGCACCAGCAGTGAGGACCAAGAGGGGACAGACAAGGGAAGCACAGGAGCGCTTACAGGACTGCTTTGCATCAGTGGACTGGACCATATTTAGTGATTCATCTTCGAATCTGGATGAGTATGCTGCAGTTGTTACCGACTCCAGTAAGCCTGCGTGGATGAGTGTGTGCTGACAAAGACTTACTGTATATTCCCAAACCAAAAGCCGTGGATGAACCAGGAAGTATGTCATCTGCCGAAGGCTAGATCTGTGGCATTCAAATCTGGCGACCCAGGCCTGTAGAAAACCAGGTGTGGTTTGCGGAGGGCTATTTCAAGGACGAAGAGACAATTTTGAAGGAGGTTGAAGGTGACACTGGATATACAACAACTCTGGCAGGGTTTGCAAGACATTACTTACTACAAAGCGAAACCCAATAGCATGACTGGCAGCGATGCGTCACTACCAGATGAAATCAACGCCTTCTATGCCCGCTTTGAAAGGGAGAATATAACTACAGCTGTGAAGATCCCTGCTGCACCTGATGACCCTGTGATCTCCGTCTCAGAGGCCGATGTTAGACTGTCTTTAAAGAGAGTGAACCCTTGTAAGGCGAAATGTGTCAATTGAGTACCTGGTAAGGCTCTGAAAACCTGTGTCAACCAACTAGTGCGAGTATTCAAGGACATTTTCAACCTCTCACTGCTACGGGCAGAAGTTCCCACTTGCTTCAAAAAGGCAACAATTATACCAGTGCCTAAGAATAATGTGGGCTGACTTAATGACTATCACCCTGTAGCACTCGCATTGACAGTGATGAAATGCTTTGAGAGGTTGGTCATGACTAGACTGAACTCCTGCCTCAGCAAGGACCTGGACCCATTGCAATTTGCCTATCGCCACAGTAGGTCAACAGCAGATGCAATCTCAATGGCTCTTCACATGGCTTAAGACCACCTCGACAACACAAACACCTACGTCAGGGTGCTGTTCATTGACTATAGCTCAGCATTTAATACCATCATTCCCACAATCCTGATTGAGAAGTTGCAGAACGTGGGCCTCTGTAACTCCCTCTGTAACTGGATCCTAGACTTCTGAACCAGAAGACCACAACCTGTGTGGATTGATAATAACATCTCCTCTTCGCTGACGATCAACACTGGTGCACCTCAGGGTTGTGTGCTTAGCCCACTGCTCTACTCTCTCTATACCCATGACCGTGTGGCTAGGCATAGCTCAAATACCATCTATAAATTTGCTGATGATACAACCATTGTTGTTAGAATCTCAGGTGGTGACGAGAGGGCGTACAGGAGTGAGATATGCCAACTAGTGGAGTGGTGCCACAGCAACAACCTGGCACTGAACGTCAGTAAGATGAAAGAGCTGATTGTGGATTCCCAGAAGGGTAAGACGAAGGAACACATACCAATCCTCATGGAGGGATCAGAAGTGGAGAGAGTGAGCAGTTTCAAGTTCCTGGGTGTCAAGATCTCTGAGGACCTAGCCTGGTCCCAACATATCGATGCAGTTATAAAGAAGGCAAGACAGTGGCTATACTTCATTAGGAGTTTGAAGAGATTTGGCATGTCAACAAATACACTCAAAAACTTCTATAGTTGTACCGTGCAGAACATTCTGACAGGCTGCATCACTGTCTGTTTTGGAGGGGCTACTGCACAGGACCGAAAGAAGCTGCAGAGGGTTGTAAATCTAGTCAGCTCCATCTTGGGCACTAGCCTACAAAGTACCCAGGACATCTTTAGGGAGCGGTCTCTCAGAAAGGCAGCGTCCATTATTAAGGACCCCCAGCACCCAGGGCATGTCCTTTTCTCACTGTTACCATCAGGTAGGAGGTACAGAAGCCTGAAGACACACACTCAGTGATTCAGGAACAGCTTCTTCCCCTCTGCCATCCGACTTCTGAATGGACATTAAACCCTTGGACACTACCTCACTTTTTAAATATATATTTCTGTTTTTGCATGATTTTTAATCTATTGAATATATATATATATATACACATATATATACTGTAATTGATTTATTTATTATTGTTATTATTTTCTTCTATATTATATATTACATTGAATTGCTGCTGCTAAGTTAACACATTTCATGACACATGCTGATGATAATAAACCTGATTCTCTTCCTGCCAATCAGCCACTGCTTTATCCATGCTAGAATCTTTCCTGTAATACCATGTGCTCTTAACTTGTTAAGCAGCCTCATGTGTGACATCTTGTCAAAGGCCTTCTGAAAATCCAAGTACGCAACATCAATTGATTCACCTTTGTCTATCCTGCTTGTATTTCTTCAGGGAATTCTGAAAGAGTTGTCGGATTTGTGGTCTCTGTTACTGCATGCATTTCCCCTGGGAGCTCTGGGTTCCTCACACGTGGGTTGGTGGTCAACCGGCCGCTGTAAATTGCCCTTGTGTACGGGTGAGGGATGAGAATGTGGGGAGAATACAGCTGGATCAGTAAAAGTGGTTGATGATTAGCACACTCTCAATGGGCTGAAGGGCCTGTTTCCAGCTGAAAGTAAGTTTGTGCAACTTTGGGTAGTTGGGATCGTGGCCAAGTGGCCACACGGTTAGATGAGATAGTAAAACAGTGGATTGACAGTGAACAATCGCCTCAGCAAAGGTGTTGTCATTATAAAGAGTCCAAAGGAGGTTCAGAAGGATGATTCTGGGAACGAAGGGGTTAACATATGAGGAGTGTTTGTCAGCTTTGGGCCTGTACTCACTGGAATTTACAAGAATGTGGTGGTGCTGGGGAGCGGTGGGGGGGGGGGGGGGAAGATTTTATTGAAACTACCGAACATAGAAAGGACTAGATAAGGTGGATGTAGAGAGGTTGTTTCCTATATTGGGGGTGTCCAGAACTAGGGGGTGCAGCCTCAAAATTGAGGGGTGACCTTTTAGAACAGAGGTAAGGAGGGATTTCTTTTAACCAGAGAGTGGTGAATCTGTGGATTGCTCTGCCACAGACTGCGGTGGAGGCCAAGTCTGTGGGTATATTTAAGGCTGAAGTTGATCGTTTCACCTGAGGACTGGGAGAAATTCAGAGTTCAGCAGAGGAGGACAAAGGGCTTAATTAGGAAGGGGAAAAAAGATTATGAGAGAAAACTGGCAGGGAACATAAAAACTGACTGTAAAAGCTTTTATAGATATGTAAAAAGGAAAAGACTGGTAAAGACAAATGTAGGTCCCCTACAGACAGAAACAGGTGAATTGATTATGGGGAGCAAGGGCATGGCAGACCAATTGAATAATTACTTTGGTTCTGTCTTCACTAAGGAGGACATAAATAATCTTCCAGAAATAGTAGGGGACAGAGGGTCCAGTGAGATGGAGGAACTGAGCGAAATACATGTTAGTAGGGAAGTGGTGTTAGGTACATTGAAGGCATTAAAGGCAGATAAATCCCCAGGGCCAGATGGTCTGCATCCCAGGGTGCTTAAGGAAGTAGCACAAGAAATAGTGGATGCATTACTGATAATTTTTCAAAACTCGTTAGATTCTGGACTAGTTCCTGAGGGTTGGAGGGTGGCTAATGTAACCCCACTTTTTAAAAAAGGAGGGAGAGAGAAACCGGGGAATTATAGTCCGGTTAGCCTAACGTCGGTGGTGGGGAAACTGCTGGAGTCAGTTATCAAAGATGTGATAACAGCACATTTGGAAAGCAGTGAAATCATCGGACAAAAACAGCATGGATTTGTGAAAGGAAAATCATGTCTGACGAATCTCATAGAATTTTTTGAGGATGTAACTAGTAGAGTGGATAGGGGAGAACCAGTGGATGTGGTATATTTGGATTTTCAAAAGGCTTTTGACAAGGTCCCACACAGGAGATTAGTGTGCAAACTTAAAGCACACGGTATTAGGGGTAAGATATTGATGTGGGTGGAGAATTGCTTAGCAGACAGGAAGCAAAGAGTGGGAATAAACGGGACCTTTTCAGAATGGCAGGTGGTGACTAGTGGGGTACCGCAAGGCTCAGTGCTGGGACCCCAGTTGTTTACAATATATATTAATGACTTGGATGAGGGAATTAAATGCAGCATCTCCAAGTTTGCGGATGACACGAAGCTGGGTGGCAGTGTTAGCTGTGAGGAGGATGCTAAGAGGATGCAGGGTGACTTGGATAGGTTGGGTGAGTGGGCAAATTCATGGCAGATGCAATTTAATGTGGATAAATGTGAAGTTATCCACTTTGGTGGCAAAAATAGGAAAGCAGATTGTTATCTGAATGGTGGCCGATTAGGAAAAGGGGAGGTGCAACGAGACCTGGGTGTCATTATACACCAGTCATTGAAAGTGGGCATGCAGGTACAGCAGGCGGTGAAAAAGGCGAATGGTATGCTGGCATTTATAGCGAGAGGATTCGAGTACAGGAGCAGGGAGGTACTACTGCAGTTGTACAAGGCCTTGGTGAGACCACACCTGGAGTATTGTGTGCAGTTTTGGTCCCCTAATCTGAGGAAAGACATCCTTGCCATAGAGGGAGTACAGAGAAGGTTCACCAGATTGATTCCTGGGATGGCAGGACTTTCATATGAAGAAAGACTGGATGAACTGGGCTTGTACTCGTTGGAATTTAGAAAATTGAGGGGGGATCTGATTGAAACGTATAAAATCCTAAAGGGATTGGACAGGCTAGATGCAGGGGGATTGTTCCCGATGTTGGGGAAGTCCAGAACGAAGGGTCACAGTTTGACGATAAAGGGGAGGCCTTTTAGGACCGAGATGAGGAAAAACTTCTTCACACAGAGAGTGGTGAATCTGTGGAATTCTCTGCCACAGGAAACAGTTGAGGCCAGTTCATTGGCTATATTTAAGAGGGAGTTAGATATGGCCCTTGTGGCTAAAAGGATCGGGGGTATGGAGGGAAGGCTGGGGCAGGGTTCTGGGTTGGATGATCAGCCATGATCATAATAAATGGCGGTGCAGGCTCGAAGGGCCGAATGACCTACTCCTGCACCTATTTTCTATGTTTCTATGTTTCTATGTTTCCTGACTGGACAGGGCACCAAAGGATATGGGAAGAAGGCTGGTGTATGGGGTTGAGTGGGATCTGAGATCAGCCATGATGGAATGGCAGAGCTGACTCGATGGGCTAAATGGCCTAATTCTGCTCCTATGTTTTATGGTCTTATTGAACTTAGAAAGGCTTTTGACAAGGTCCCTCATGATAGGCTGGTCTGAAAGATGAGATTGCATCAGATGTGAGGAGATAGTGAATTGGCTGAATGGTAGGAAGCCAAAGGCGATGAATGACGGCTGTTTCTCAGACGGTTGTCCTGTGTCTACTAGTGTGCCCCAGGGGCTAGTGCTGGAATAGAAACATAGAAAACCTGCAGCACGATACAGGCCCTTCGGCCCACAAAGCTGTGCCGAACATGTCCTTACCTTAGAAATTACCTAGGGTTACCCATAGACCGCTATTTTTCTGAGCTCCATATACCCATCCCGGAGTCTCTTAAAAGACCCTATTGTATTTGCCTCCACCACCTTCACCAGCAGCCCATTCCATGCACTCACCACTCTCTGCGTAAAAAACTTATCCCCTGACATCTCCTCTTTATCTACTTCCAAGCATCTTAAAACTATGCACCCTCATGCTAGCCATTTCAGCCCTGGGAAAAAGCCTCTGACTATCCACAGGATCAATGCCTCTTGTTATGTTATACACCTCTATCAGGTCACCCCTCATCCTCTGTCGCTTCAAGGAGAAAAGGCCGAGCTCACTCAGCCTTTTCTCATAAGGCATGCTCCCCAATCCTTGTAAATCTCCTCTGCACCCTTTCTATGGCTTCCACATCCTTCCTGTAGTGAGGTGACCAGAACTGATCACAGTACTCCAAGGGGGGTCTGACCAGGGTTCTGCATAGCTGCAACATTACCTCTTGGCTCCTAAACTCAATCCCACGATTGATGAAGGCCAATGCACTGTATGCCTTCTTAATCACAGAGTCAACCTGCACAGCAGCTTTGAGTGTCCTATGGACTCGGACCCCAAGATCCCTCTGATCCTCCACACTGCCAAGAGTCTTACCATTAATATTATATCCTGCCATCATATTTGACTTACCAAAATGAACCAGCTCACACTTATCTGGGTTGAACTCCATCTGCCACTTCTCAACCCAGTTTTGCATCCTATCAATGTCCCGCTGTAACCTCTGACAGCCCTCCACACTATCCACAACACTCCCAACCTTTGTGTCATCAGCAAATTTACTAACCCATCCCTGCACTTCCTCATCCAGGTCATTTATAAAAATCACAAAGAGTAGGGGTCCCAGAACAGATCCCTGAGGCACACCACTGGTCACCAGCCTCCATGCAGAATATGACCCGTCTACAACCACTTTTGCCTTCTGTGGGCAAGCCAGTTCTGGATCCACAAAGCAAGGTCCCCTTGGATCCCATGCCTCCTTACTTTCTCAATAAGCCTTGCATGGAGTACCTTTTCAATGCCTTGCTGAAATCCATATACACTACATCTACTACTCTTCCTTCATCAATGTGTTTAGTCACATCCTCAAAAAATTCAATCAGTCTCATAATTCAATCAGACCTGCCTTTGACAAAGCAATGCTGACTATTCCTAATCATATTATGCCTCTCCAAATGCTCATAAATCCTGCCTCTCAGGATCTTTTCCATCAATTTACCAACCACTGAAGTGAGACTCACTGGTCTATAATTTCCTGGAATACCTCTACTCCCTTTCTTGAATAATGGAACAACATTCACAACCCTCCAATCCTCCAGAACCTACCCGTCCCCATTGATAATGCAAAGATCATCGCCAGAGGCTCAGCAATCTCTTCCCTCGCCTCCCACAGTAGCCTGGGGTACATCCCATCTGGTCTCGGTGACTTATCCAATTTTTGTCGGTAATTTATATAACCAATTTGGATGTGAATGTACAAGCATGGTTAGAACTTCATGGAAGATAGTAGAGTTGGTGGTGTTGACGGTGTAGAAGGTTATGAAAAGTTACAGGGGGATCTTGATCAGCTGGGTATATTTGCTGAGGATTGCCAAATGGCTTCCAATCCAGGTAAATGTGAGGTATTGCAGTTTGGGAAGTCAAACCATGGAATGGTAGGGGCCTGGAGAGCCTGGGAGTGCAAGATGGTCACTGTCGGTAAGGTGGTGAAGAAAGCAGTTAACAGTCAGGAAGTTGCTGAGGCTGCACTTGGAGTATTATGTACAATTTTGGTTGTTTTGTTATAGGAAAGACATCACTAACCTAGAAAGAGTACAGAGAAGGTTTATGGAACTGCTGCTTGTCGAGGGACTGAGTTATGGGGAGAAGTTAAGCAGGCTATGACTTCGTTCTTTGGAACTGAGGGAGATTGAGGGTTACCTTATTGAGGGATATAACCATGAGGGGCATAGACTGGGTGACAGCATGTAGTCCTTTTTCCCAGGGAGGACATGAGGGCTAAGTTTAAGCTGAGAGGTGAAAGATTTAAAACGGACCTGAGGTTTGAGCATGCAAGGTGAGCTGCCTGAGAAACTGATTGAACCAGGTATCATAGCAACATTTCAAAGACTTCTAGATAATGCCATCAAATGTTGGAGGCTTTGATAGAGAGGATATGGAGATGACATTTCCAATGGTGGGGGAGTCTAAGACCAAAGGTTTGTCATTTGAGGAGTCATGTTTTTTGACTTCTCCAGTGCGTTCAACACCATCCGCTCTGCTCTGCTGGGGGAGAAGCTGACAGCGATGCAGGTGGATGCTTCCCTGGTATCATGGATTCTTGATTACCTGACTGGCAGACCACAATACGTGTGCTTGCAACACTGTGTGTCCGACAGAGTGATCAGCAGCACTGGGGCTCCACAGGGGACTGTCTTGTCTCCCTTTCTCTTCACCATTTACACCTCAGACTTCAACTACTGCACAGAGTCTTGTCATCTTCAGAAGTTTTCGGATGACTCTGCCATAGTTGGATGCATCAGCAAGGGAGATGAGGCTGAGTACAGGGCTACGGTAGGAAACTTTGTCACATGGTGTGAGCAGAATTATCTGCAGCTTAATGTGAAAAAGACTAAGGAGCTGGTGGTAGACCTGAGGAGAGCTAAGGTACCGGTGGCCCCTGTTTCCATCCAGGGGGTCAGTGTGGACATGGTGGAGGATTACAAATACCTGGGGATATGAATTGACAATAAACTGGACTGGTCAAAGAACACTGAGGCTGTCTACAAGAAGGGTCAGAGCCATCTCTATTTCCTGAGGAGTCTGAGGTCCTTTAACATCTGCCGGACGATGCTGAGGATGTTCTACGAGTCTGTGGTGGCCAGTGCTATCATGTTTGCTGTTGTGTGCTGGGGCAGCAGGCTGAGGGTGGGAGACACCAACAGAATCAACAAACTTATTCGAAAGGCCAGTGATGTTGTGGGGATGGAACTGGACTCTCTGACGGTGGTGTCTGAAAAGAGGATGCTGTCTAAGTTGCATGCCATCTTGGTCAATGTCTCCCATCCACTACATAATGTACTGGGTGGGCACAGGAGTACATTCAGCCAGAGACTCATTCCACCGAAATGCAACACAGAGCGTCATAGGAAGTCATTCCTGCCTGTGGCCATCAAACTTTACAACTCCTCCCTTGGAGGGTCAGACACCCTGAGCCAATAGGCTGGTCCTGGACTTATTTCATAATTTACTAGCATAATTTACATATTTCTATTTAACTATTTATGGTTCTATTACTATTTATTATTTATGGTGCAACTGTAATGAAAACCAATTTCCCCCTGGGATCAATAAAGTATGACTATGACTATGACTATGACTATGACTATGACTATTTGATGGCTCCAGGCATCTACTCACTGGAATTCAGAAGAATGAGGTGGGATCTCATTGAAACCCATTGAATGTCGAAAGGCCTCGATAGTGTGGATGTGGAGAGGATGTTTCTGTGGGGGATGAGTCTAAGACCAGAGGGCACTGCAGCACCTCAGGATAGAGGGATGTCCACTTAGAATGGAGATGTGGAAAAATTTCTTTAGCAGAGGGTGGTGAATCTGTGGAATTTGTTGCCACAGATGCCTATGAAGGCCAAGTCATTGGGTGTACTTAAGGCAGAGGTTGGTAGATTCTTGATTTGTCAGGGCATGCAGGGATACGGGGAGAAGGCAGGAGATTGGGACTGAGAGGGAAAATGGATCAGCCATGAGGAAATGGTGGAATGGACTCGTTGTGTCAAATGGCCTAATTCTGCTCCTGTATCTTATGGGCTTATAGGTATATGAATAGAGGAGGTATAGAGGGATACCGACCAAATTCAGGAAAATGGGCCTGGCCAAGAGGGGAAGTGGTTGGCATGAACCAGCTGGGCTGCATGTCTCTATGACTCTAATTACCAATGACCTGTTACCATATTGATGCCAGTGGCTTTGACTCACTGAGCTGAACTGCAGGAAAATATAGTCATCTGCCTGTGACTTCCCCAGAATTAAAGGCCTTTAGAACTCCCTACAGGCTGCCATGTGGATTGATTTACTGTGTATGGATGTCGCAGCAGGGAATACAGTTTGAGAACGAGGTGCAGTCTGGCAGACTTTCACTGTCCTGATAAACCTCAGGTTAATGTCATTTTAAAGTATTGAATTAATTTTGATTATGTGCTTAAGTCATTATCAATGCAAGAAGTTATTTATTTCTGTCATAGAACTTAAAGAACATAACTACCAGTAATGAGATTTCATTAACCTCAAGGTCAGTGTGCAAACCTGCAGTAACACAGGCAGCCACGGGATGGCAAGAGAGGACCTTTTCCCAGAGATTCAAGATCAAGAGCAAATACAAGTTTATTGTCATGGGCACATGTACTCAGGGTATAAACACCATGGAGATTTGCTTTTTTTACAGCAGCAACATGGTACGTTACAAACAAACAAATTATACATAACTCACACATGCAAAATAAATAATAAAAGAGAGACACACCAACACTGGGATAGGACGGATGTCTTGGAATGGTAATCCACCGGGAATTTTCCATTTTCATGATACCTTCACAGAGGTTACAGCTCAGTGGAAGGGAATTGTCTCAGAAAACCACATATGGTGGGAGGATATCTGGCAAAGGAAGCTTCCTGAGTCTGCTGTTCAGAGGAATCCTGGATCTGCTGATCAGAGGAATGGAAGGCAGTTTGAATAATTCTGTCAGCTTGCAGTGTTGGTGAATCTTCCAGAACACTAGGGCCAGGATGTGGCTACTAACTTGTCCAAGACTGCTGGAACAAGCCCGTTCAAGTTAAAGTTGATGAACTGTCTCTGAGTGTCATGGCCTGAAGTTCGACGGTGCATGAGATGTTGCCCTGAAGCCATGTTTCTGCAAGAACAAGCATGTAGCTGTTCCTCATCACAGTACCTTGTATTACCAAAGTCCAACAGATCTCAAGAAAAACATTTTAGGGTGATTTCACCATTTGTTAGACCCAGAGAGGTCACTGTGACCTAGATGCCTCATTGCAAGGATAAGTGAGAGAGGCAGTCTCAAAGTTAGGGGTCACCCAGAGGTCAAAACCCTGAGGTTGGCAAGACTGGAGATCAAAGACGAAGGTTGAAGCACCTAGGTCTAGAAGTCTGGAAGACAGAGGTCTGGTATGTGCGAGTCTGGGGCCATGATCAGGAGGTTGATGGACTGGAAGCAGCCCGCCTTGTGGCTGGTGGCTAATCTGTGTGTGTGGGTGGTGGGATGGAAATTACTAACTCAGATTCATTCGGGTCAATGGAGAGCGTCTTTTGGAATTCTCTGCCGAGTCTGTGGAGCGTCTCTCTCTGACTGAGTTTAATGCTAATTGATAGACCTTTTCCAACACTAAAGGAATGGCATCAAATCATTAGAAGGATGTCTCATAGGATCGGAAGATGTTGAATTCTTGTGGGTTGAGTTAGGAAACTGCAAGAGTAAAAGGACCCTGATGGCAGTTATATACAGGCCTCCAAATAGTAGCTGGGATTTGGACTACAGAATACAACAGGAAATAGAAAAGGCATGTCAAAAGGGCAGTGTTATGATAGTCATGGGAAATTTTAACATGCAAATAGATTGGAAAAATCAGGTTGGTAATGGATCTCAAGAGAGGTAATTTGTTAAATGCCTACAAGATGGCTTTTTAGAGCAGTTTGTCGTTGAGCCTACTAGGGGATCAGCTATACTGGATTGGGTGTTACGTAATGAACTGGAGGTGATTAAGGAGCTTAAGGTAAAGGAACACCTCGCAGGCAGAATGATTGAGTTCAACTTGAAATATGACAAGGAGAAAGTAAAGCCTGATGTGCAGTATTTCAGTGGAGTAAAGGAATTTACAGTGTTATGAGAGAGCAGTTGGCCAAAGTAGCGGAGGGGCGGAGCAAAGTGATGATGATGCTTAATGCCGACTCCTTTACTTGCATCTTCTATCTTTGATATCTCAAAATGCTGAAAGACTTAATCGTACCTGTCACCCAGACCAGATGAGCTGCACCCTAAGGCCCTGAAAGAGGCAGCAGTAGAGATTGTGGAGATATTAGTAATGATCTTTCAAAAATCATTGGACTCTGGCATGGCGTCAGACTGGAAAATTGCAAATGTCAACTCCACTGTTTAAGAAAGGAGGGAGGCAGCAGAAAGGAAATTATAGACCAGTTAGCCTGTTCTCAGTAGTTGGGAAGATGTTGGAGTCAATTTTTAAGGATGATTTTATAGAGTAGTTGATTATACAGGAGAAGATAGGACAAAGTCAGCATGGTTTCCTTAAAGAAAAATCTTGCTTGACAAACCTGTTGAAGTTCTTTGTGATTACAAGTAGGATAGATAAAGGGGATGTACAGTAGTAGATCATGTATATTTGAATTTTCAGAAGGCCTTTGACAAGGCGCCATACATGAGGCTACTTACCAAGTTAAGAGCCCATGGTACTACAGGCAAGTTACCAGTATGGCTCGAGCATTGGCTGATTGGTAGGAGACAGTGAGGTGGAATGAAAGGACCCTTTTCTGGTTGCCTGCCAGAGACTAGTGGCGCTCCACAGGGGTCAGTGTTGGGACTGCTTTTTATCCTGTATATCAATAATTTAGATGTTGGAATTGATGGCTTTGTTGCCAAGTTTACAGATGATACAAAGATTGGTGGAGGAGCAGGTAGTTTGAGGAATCAAGTAGGCCACAGAAGGACTTAGATTAGGAGAATGGGCAAGAAAATGGCAAATGAAATACAATTTTGGAAAATGCATGATTATGCACATTGGTAGAAGAAATAAGTGTGAAGACTATTTTCTAAATGAGGAGAAAATCCAAAAATTTGAGATGCAAAGGGACTTTGGAGTTCTTGTGCAGAACACCCTGAAGGTTAACTTGCAGGTTAAGTCAGTGGTGAAGAAGGCAAATGCAATGTCAGCATTCATTTCAAGAGATCTGGAATATAAGGGCAGGGATGTGAAGCTGAGACTTTATAAGGCACTGGTGAGGCCTCACCTTGAGTATTGTGAACAGTTTTGGGCCCCTCATCTAAGAAAAGATGTGCTGATATTGGAGAGGGTTCAGAAGAGGGTCACAAAGATGATTCCAGGAATGAAAGGGTTATCATACAAGGAACATTTGATAGCTCTGGTCTGTACTCACTGGAATCCAGAAGGATGAGGGGGGACCTCATTGAAATCTTTCAAATGTTGAAAGGCCTAGACCGAGTAGATGTGGAAAGGATGTTTCTCATGGTGGGAGAGTATAGGACAAGAGGGCACAGCCTCAGGATGGAGGAGCGCCCATTTAAAACAGAGATGCAGAGAAATTTCTGTAACCAAAGGGTGGTGAATTTGTGGAATTTATCGCCAAATGCAGCTGTGGAGGCCAGGTCGTTGGGTGTATTTAAGGGAGAGCTTGATAGGATCTTGATTGGCCATGGCATCAAAGGGTACGGGGAGAGGGCTGGGGAGCGGGGCTGAAGAGCGGGAAAAAGGATCAGCCATGATTGAATGGTGGAGCAGATTTGATGGACCAAATGGCCTAATTCTGCTCCAATGTCTTATGGTCTTATGGTCTAAGTGTGGGCTATGGGGGTTAATACTGGACAGCGGCTTTGCCCTGCTCTGTCTCAGTGTGAGATGGAGTAGGTGTGAGGTGTGTCTGACCTCCTGCCTCCATTCCTTACATCCCCCTGTGTTCTGTGTGGCTTCATAACGTCGCATCAGCCCCCGCACACATTGTTCCAAACCCCTGCACCCTCACTGTGTAGGCTCCTCAGCGAGACTGTTACCTTGTCAGGGCAGTAGGTGGTCGGTCCAGCCCAGTGACTGTCAGATTCCAGTTGGGAATGAGAGGTCCATGTGCTTGACAGAGCGGAATGTTTTCCAGGAAATCCCACGGCCCACCTAGAAGGCCTCATGCAGAATTATGCAGCTTTATCTGAGAGGTACAGCACATGAACTGGCTAGCCAGTGGCCCAGAGTTGTAGCTGGTAGAGTTGCTGTCTCACAAGCCAGGGGCTTGCGTTCCATCCTGAGCCCGGGTACTGTACGTGTGGAGTTTGCATGGTCTCCCGTAACCTGCATGGGTTTCCTCCTGGTGCTCTGGTTGCCTCCACTGCGGGATCCACAGGCCATAGGAAACAGTCTCGAGTGGCTGGGGAAAATCTGGGGCAAGTTCGGTTGAAACTGGGGAAAATGAATGAGGATGAGTGTAAATGGGTAGTTGATGGTCAGCACAGACACAGAGGGCCGAAGGGCCTACTTCTGTTGCTGTGTTACTCGATGAATGAATCACCCAGGGCTGTGAGTTAAACCCCGCATAGGATGCTTGAATTTGACAACTGAATTTTTTGATTGATAGGAAAGAAATTTACTGGAAATTCTATCATTTATCATCCGTCTTCTGAGAAAGGCCTTCCACCTCTCCGTACCTGTAGGAGCCATAATTATGTGGGGAATCAGGGCAGTAGGATTTGAAAACTTACTGTGAATATTGAAGAACCTGGTCAGAGACTGGTTGACCAAAAGATTCCTTAAAGCAGAGCAAAATTCCTCTTGCATAATTGCACAGGAGTCAAAGATTAGCGCATCAAATTAGCTTGTAATGTTGTGTTAGATTGTGCCATTTTCCCAAAGCAGATGAGTGTAATTGTCAACCCTCCATAAAGCAGTACTCTAGCGAATTCCTCAGTCAATTTGCTAATTAGAGAACCAATATAAACTTCAGTTCATAAAGGTGATGGTTTGAGAGGGATAATATGTTCCTGGGGTGTTTCAAATAGTTTAAGGCAGGATGATCCCACAGTACCAATCTTCCCTCTAAGGTGCGAGCACACATCTTTTGTTATTAGTGCACAAAGGAATTTAAACAGCATAAAAGATTGTCACCCTCCACCTCGCTGGCATGTTAAGTATATTTCACAATTGTACACAGCCACATTTCCTTCTCCGGTTTCTGATGCAGACGGTGTTGACAGCGTGGAGTTTGCGATGACTTGTCTGCAGATTTTAGAACTGGCTTACTTATACTTTTTTATTGAAGGAATTATTGATTCACTATGTCGAGTTCCAAAGGAGAAAAGGGTGTGAAACACGAAACAACTGCTAGTTCATTTAAAGTGGAATGGCTTAACGAAACAGTAGAAAGTGCTACAGTGGAAGGTCATGGGGTCAGGAAGGTGCAGCTAGAGAAATATTCATGTACAATACAGAAACTGGTGTTGCCTGCGTGTTTGTCGCAATGCTAAAGTTGCTGGAAGATCAGTGAACTAATTAAAAGTAGGGGTGGGTGTAGTTTGGTGAACTTCTGAGCAAGTCACACCCATCCCTACTTTTAACTAGTTGGTATGCCTGAGCCTGAGGGAGCATCCTGGCAGCAAAGACTCAGTCCAGGGTAATCGTTTGGCTCTATCACTTCAAATGATCTGTCCTCTGAGCAATGCCGTTTTGGTTACTGTTCCAGCATTTTTAATGTACTGGATTTATTTCAGTCTTGTAAATGAGGATGAAATAAGGACAGAGAATGTTGTAGAGTCATCAATTTATACTGAACAGAAACAGGCCCTTTTGCCCACCTAGCCTATGCCAACCAAGATGCCCATTCACCTGTGTATTTGACCCATATCCCTCTAAACCTTTCCGATCTGTGTACCAGTCCAAATACCTTTGAAATGTTACCAGTGTACAGTACCCGCCCCAACCAGATTCACTGGCAGCTCATTCCACATTCCGACTGCTCTCTGGGTGAAAGAGTTGCCCCTCAGGTTCCTATAAACCTCTCCCCAGCCCTGGGGCAATATAAACTGTGTAAGCTCACCCTATTAATGCCACTCCTGATTTTCCACCTCCATAAGGCCACCCTTCATTCCCTTGCATCCCAGTGAAAAATGACCCAAATTGTTCAAACTCTCTCCATCCTTTGAGTCTCAATAACATCTTCATGAACTCCTCTGTTTTCTTTCCAGCATCTTTCCTACAGCAGGCTGACCAAAACAGAACACAGTATTCAAAATGTGGCTTCATGAACATTTTGTACGTCTCTGCTTCGATACTCAGTACCCTGACTGATGAAGGCCAGCGTACCACCACCCTGTCTTCCTGCATACTCCCAGGTCCCTCTGCCCTGCAACACACTCCAGGGCCCCTCCATTCGCTGTAAAAATTCTGCCCACATTTGACATCCCAATGTACACCAGCTCAGGGCAACACACACAAAGTGCTGGAGGAACTCATCAAGTCAGGCAGCAGCTCTGGAAAGGAATAAACAGATGCCTTTACCCGAGTGCTAGATAGTTAACACAAAGCCCCTCTGGCAGTGGCCTGGGCCAATATCTATCCTCCATCATCCTGCCACTGCCTGTAAGAGTTTGTACGTTCACCCCGTGACCACGTGGGTGGGTTAATTGGTGATTAGGCCCAGATTGCTGGTTACCGGGCAGTGCAGCTCAAAGCATCGGAGGAGCCTGTTCCATGCGTATCTCATTCAATAAATAAATACCCTGGGTGATTAGGCATGATCATACTAACCTTTATGTGACCCTTCTGGTCACCAGAACTGAGCAACACTTCGACATTAATTAGTTACTGACAGGAAATATTAAGTGAAATAACAGATGCAAAACACTGTGCGTTCTGGAATAGGGTTTGAGAAAAGTAAATGAATAACTGCAGACGCCGGAAATCTGAAACCAAAGGTGAGACTCACCACAAACAAGAGGGAATCCGCAGATGCTGGAAATCCGAGTGTAACGCACTGTAATGGCTTCTCTGTAAAGTTTCATTGCTAAGGCTAATGAAATGGCTTCCCTGTAATGTTCATTGATGAGGTAACGGTTTCTCTGTAGCAACAATGTTTGGGTTATGGCTGGAGATAACAGGACTGTGGTTATGCATGTTAGCCAATCAGGATTTTGTTGCCCTGTCTCGTGAATCTGGAAGCAGATTTTTCGCAGGGTCTTGCCGGGGAAAGATGAGGAGGGAAGGCGCGAATGGAGAGAGTTGGTAGACCACCGGACAGGGTGGACTCAGAGCGAGGGTCCGAAGGGCAGCGACGATCGGAGGAGGTCAATGCTGAACGATCGATTTATCAGTAAGCTCCAACTTCGTGCAGCAGACTGATTAATAAGATTGGGACATTTTTTTTCTTTTATTTTGTTTCTCTACTAACCATATAGTCAAAGTAAGAATTATAAAGCTTAATTGTTTATTCGCATATTGTGTACTGTTTGATATTTCGGGGTACTGATTTGTAACAGGGGACACATCGCGCAGCATCCACCCAAGCGAGACTTCTTAAGTTTGGCCGGGCAGGGGGCTATCACCCCCTATATTAAGCCGCTAGCCGAAGTGAGAGTTACACGAGCAACACACACAATGTGCTGGAGGAACTCAGCAAGCCAGGCAGCATCTGTGAGAAAAAAAAGTACAGTCAACGTCTCAGGCCAAGACCCTTCGGCAGGCCTGGACAAAAAGAGATGAAGAGAGTTAAAGGTTGGGGGGAGGGGAGAGAGAATCACAAGGTGAGAGGTGAAACCGGGAGGAGGAGGGGGTGAAGTAAGGAGCTGGGATGTCCATTGGTGAAAGAGATACAGGGCTGGAGAGGGGAAATCTAATAGGAGATGACAAAAGGCCATGGTCAAAAGAAAAGGGGGGAGGAGCACCAGAGATGGGCAGCCAAGAAGATAAAGTGAGAGAGGGAAAAGGGGATGGGGAATGGTGAAGTGGGGATGGCAAGACATTATCGGAAGTTTGAGAAATTGATGTTCATGCCATCAGGTCATTAACAGAAGTTCCCTTCCCTTCCTCCACCATCAACGCTGCCCTCAACCACATCTCTTCCATTTCGCGCACGTCTGCCCTCACCCCATCCTCCCGCCACCCTACCAGGGGTAGGGTTCCTCTTGTCCTCACCTACCACCCCACCAACCTCTGCGTCCAGCACATAATTCTCCGTAACCTCCACCATCTCCTACGGGATCCCACCACCAGGCACATCTTTCCCTACCCCCCCACATTCTGCTTTCCATAGGGATCACTCCCTATGTGACTCCCTTGTTCAATTATCCCTCCCCACTGATCTCCCTCCTGGCACTTATCCTTGAAAGCGGAACAAGTGCTACACCTCCTCCCTCACTACCATTCAGGGCCCTAAACAGTGTCAGGCGACACTTCTCCTTTGAATCCATTGGGGTCATAAGTGTTCCCAGGTGGCCTCCTGTATATCAGTGAGACCCGACATAAATTGGGAGACCGCTTTGCCGAGCATCTACGCTCTGTCTGCCAGAAAAAAGCGGGATCTCCTAGTGGCCACCCATTTTAATTCCACCTCCCATTCCTTCCTCTACTGTCGGGATGGGGCCACACTCAGGTTGGAGGAACAACACCTTATATTTCATTTGGGTAGCCTCCAACCTGATGGCACGAACATCGATTTCTCAAACTTCTGGTAATTCCTTGGCCTACCCAGCCTTCTCCATCCCACCCTCCCCCCACCTTCTTTTTAGGGTCTCTGCCCCTTCCCTCTACAGTCCTGATGAAGGGTTCTGGCCCGAAACGTTGACTGATCGTTTCCACAGATGCTGCCCGACCTGCTGAGTTCCTCCAGCGTGTTGTGAGTACTGCCCTGCCCCACTCTCCTTCACCATTCCCCATCTCCATTTCCCCCTCTCACTTTATTTCCTTGTCTACCCGTCTCTGGTGCCCCTCTCTCTTTTCTTTCTTCCAGGAGCATCTGTGCACTCCTATCAGATCCCCCCTTCTCCAGCCCTGTACCTCTTTCACCAATCAACTTCCCAGCTCTTTACTTCATCCCTCCCCCACCTGGTTTCACCTCTCACCTTGTGTTCCTCCCTCCCCCCCTACCCCCACCTTTTAACTCTCCTGCTCATCTTTTTTTCTCCAGTCCTACTGAAGGGTCTTGGCCTGGAACGTCAACTGTACTCTTTTCCATAGATGCTGCCTGGCATTTTGTGTGTGTTGGTTGGTGAGACTCACCAGGTCGGGCAGCATCTGTGAAGGGTGAAGCAAAGGCAACATTATGGTTTCATGGCCCTGCTGTGATGTGGTGGTCAGTCAGTGAGCTGAAGTTGGGAGCGATAGAGTCTGGAAAATGGGAATGCCAGTTAAGGAGGAACAGGAAGGTAACAGATATCAAGACAGTTCAAGCCCATAGCTCCTTGAAAATGGCTGCACAGGTTGATGATATGGTAGAGAGGTATATGGAATGCTTGCCCTTAATAGTTGAGGCATTGAGTTCAAGATCAGGAGGTTATGTGGCATCTTTATCAAACCCCATTCCCCCATGGTAGGAAAGTTGTAGAGGCTTTGGGGAGGGTGCAGCAAAGATCTATCAGCAGGCGGTCTGCGTTGGAGGGTATGTGATGTGCGAGAAGGGGAGATTGGGCAAACTTGGATCGCTTACTCCAGAGCAGTGGGAGCTGAGGGGAGACCGAATAAAAGTTTAGAAGATTACGAGCAAAGATGAGACAGTCAGTGTCTTTTTCTGAAGGTAAAGTTACTAGAAGGTGTGCATTTAATGTGAGAGGGGGAAAGTTCAAATGAAATGTGTGAGCAAGTTTTTTTACCCAGAGAGTGGTGGGTGCCTGGATTGTGCTGTGAAGTGTGGCGGGAGCAGAGGAGGCAGATACGAAAGAGGTGTTTAAAAGGCTCTTAGATAGGTACATGAGTATACGGGGAATGGAGGGACATGCACCATGTTCAGGTAGAGGGGATTAGCTGTCATTAGCATAATTAGTTTGGCAAAACATCGTGCACAAAGGGCCAGGTCTATGTTCTGGAGCAGCTTTCCCAACCTGGGCCCACAAACCCCTCAGTCAGTCGCATGAAAAGGTTGGGAACCCCTGTTCTAGTGAATTGATGACGGGGCAGAGAGTGACGCTGGGGGAGACGGCAAGTAAAAAGGGACAGAGTATTGAAGATCTGGGAGGAGGTGGTCAGGAACGAAATAACAAGGTATGGAGATCAGAGGTCCCAACGTCGGGAAGGACTGGGCAGACTCAAGATTTGGTGGAATTAGTTGGTGTTCTGGCACCTGATCGATATTGGAGCTTGAGTAAAGGGGAAGTGCGGAGAAGACAGTAAAATCACTGCTGGGGGAGAAGCAGTCAGCTCTCGAGCACAATTCATCGTCTGTAGAAAGCTTCGCTTGGTCTCGGGGTAAAGGTTTGCCAGCTCAAGGCCACGCTTTGATTGGAGGGACAGCAGGCAGGATCAGCGTCAGTAACTGTGGAAAGGGTGTACCGTGGTAACCGTCTGCTACCCAGTGACGTTACTGGGACTGATGAGAATGTCCCCACTCCTCCCTTCCAGGAGCCTCAGGCACTGAAGTGTAATGCATTTGTGAATGCGGGGAAATGCTACAGTAACAAAAAATAACAAACCCTCCAAGTGATGTTTGTCCAAGTTTCCACTTCCAGTTCTGGGCATATTTGGTTCTTATTGTCTGGCCCTTTGATTTAAAAAAAACACTGTGATCTTTGGCAGGCGTCCACTGGTGTTGGGAAGCTTTCCACAAACAGCCCATTGGAAAGGGCTTGCTCCAGAGCCAGCGGGGATTAATGAGCACTCACTGGATCTATTTTGTTTTAATGCAAGGCAGTTGACTGACCTAATGCAAGACAGGCTGCTCGACCAAGCTGCCAGTTCTTCCCGAGTGTTACTTGTGAGTCTCATAAGGCTGTAGAGAGAGAGAGCAGGAAACCAAGCCCTTCAATCTGCAGAATCCGTGCTATCCATTGACACCAACTTTATATTAATCCCAAATTCAAACCAGCTTCGCTTAGCCTCTGCCCCTCACCCACATACCAGCAGCAAGTTAACCTACCAACCCCCCAGCGGGGGAATCCCACATGGTCACAGTGCAGACCCCCCCCCCCCCACACAACATCTGAGCTCTTTGGAGCTGGGAGGCGATGGATCTGTAACCCGAGGGCCAGCTGTCTTCCACCTGCGCCTGCCCCCTTGCTGCCTGGGGCTGAGCCCTCACCCTGTGGACCCCTTCCAGGAGCGGGTACAGAGTACACTGTGCCCTTCCACCCTCTCTGTGACACACCCTACACCGGGCACACAGGGCCTGTCATCCAGTACAGGAGGAAAATGGAGGGTGAAAGGGAAAATAAATCAGCCATGATCGAATGGCAGAGCAGACTTGACAGACCAGATGGCCTAATTCTACTCCTGTGTCTGAAGGTCTTATAGAATATCCACTGCTCATTGTCTGAACGAAAAACAGGCTCTTCGGTCCAAAATTACCGAGACCTCTCAAAGTAACTTCCATTGATCTGTGTTTGACCTATATATCCCTCAAACCCTTCCTTTCTAGATCCTGATTGGTCAGGGCATCAAAGGTTATGGCGAGATGGCAGGTGTATGCGGTTGAGTGGGATCTAGGATCAGCCATAATGGAATGACAGAGCAGACTCGATGGGCTGAATGGCCTAATTCTGCTCCTATGTCTTATGGTCTTATGGAAGGAAGGTTTTGACCACCCAACAAGCCATGAGATTTAGAGGAACAAATTTATATAGAGATCGCAGACTGTTGCAAGAAACATAAGGTTGCTATAGTTGGAGATTTTAGCTTTCCACATATTGTCTGGGACTCCCACACTGTAAAAGGACTAGATGGGATTGAGTTTATCAAATCTGTTCTGGGAAGTGTCCCTTATCAGTACATATAAATCCCAATGAGAGAGTGGGAGAGACTTCATCTCCTTTTAGGGAATCAGACAAAAGTTTGTGTAAGGGAGCATTGGCATCGAGTGATCATAGTGCCATTAGTTTCAAGTAAGTGTGGAAAAAGATAGGTCTGGTCCACAGGTTGAGATTGTAAATTGGAGAAAGGCCAGTTTTGATGGTGTCAGAAAGGATCTGGCAAGTGTGGATTGGGACACGCTGGTGCACTTGGTAAGTGGGAAGCCTTCAAAAGTGAAATTTTGAGAGTACAAAGTTTATGTATGCCTGTTAGAAAAAATGTAAAGATTTCTGGAATCTTGGTTTTCAAGAGATATTGATGCCCTGGTAAAAAAAAGTAGAAGCATAGCAAGTATAGGCAGATAGGAACGAATTAAGCTTATTAAGTATAGGAAATGAGAACACTTAAGAAAACTTAAGGAGGAAGTCAGGTGGGCTAAAAGAAGGCATGAAGTTGCCCTAGCAGACAAGATGAAGGAGAATCCTAAGTGATTCTACAGATATGTTAAGAGCAAAAGGATTGCAAAGGACAAAATTGGTCTTCTGGAAGATCAGTATGGTAATCCACCTGTGGAACCTATAGAGATAGAGGAGATCTGAAATGGATTTTTTGTTTGCATCTGTATTCACTCAGGAGACGGACACAGAGACTGTAGATGAGTAGCAAAGCAGTAGCTAGGTCATGGACCTAATCCCCAGGTGTCCCCTCAGACCCTGTGAGAGGCAAGTGCAGAAATTGCAGGGGCCCTGGCAGAGAGATTTAAATCATTCTTAGTGACAGGTGAGGTATCGGGGGATCAGAGGATAGCTCATGATGTTCTGCTTGTTAAAAATAAACCAGGAAATTACAGGCTGGTGAGCCTGACATCAGTTGTGGGAAAGTTGTTGGAAGGTATTCTAAGGGACCAGAGATAAGAGTATTTGGATAGATGTAGACTGATAAGGGGTAGTCAGCATGACTTTGAGCATGGTAGATTATGTCTAACCAATCTTCTAGAGCTTTTTGAGAAAATTACTAGGAAAGTTGACGAAGACAAGGCAGTAGATGCTTTCTACATGGACTTCAGCAAGGCATTTGACAAGGTCCTGCATGGAAGATTCATCAAGAAGATTTAATTGCTTGACATTCAAGATGAAGTTGTAAACCTGATTAGACATTGTCTTTGTGGGAGAAGCCAGAGAGTGGGAGTAGATGGTTGCCTCTCTGACTGGAGGCCTGTGTCCAGTGGAGTGCCACAGGGATCGGTGCTGGGTATGTTGTTGTTTGTCATCTACAGTATATCAATGATCTGGATGATAATGTGGTAAAATGGATCAACAAATTTGTGGATGATACCAAGAATAGGGGTGTGGTGGACAGTGAGGAAGACGGTTAGAGCTTGCAGCAGGACCTGAACCAGCTGGAAAAACGTGCTGAAGTATGGCAGGTGGAATTTAATGCAGACAAGTGTGAGGTGTTGCAGTTTGGTAGGACCAACTAGGGTAAGTCTTACACAGTGAATGGTAGGACATTGAGAAGTGCAGTAGAACAAAGGGATCTGGGAATACAGGTCCATAATTCATTGAAAGTGGCATCACAGGTAGATTGGGTCATGAAGAAAGCTTTTGGCACATTGGCCTTCATAAATCAAAGTATTGAGTACAGGAGATGGGATGTTATGTTGAAGTTGTTTAAGACATTGGTGAGACCTAATTTGGAGTATTGTGTGCAGTTTTGGTTACAGGGATGATGTTAATAAGGTTGAAATATTACAGAAAAAATTTACAAGATGTTGCTGGGTCTGGAGGACCTGAGTTACAAGGAAAGATTGAACTGTATTCTTTAGAATACAGACTGAGGGTAATTTGATAGAGGTATTCCGTTTGCAGGATATGGGAAATCAGGGCGAGCACAATTGTCCCTGATGACTACACTTGTAAAAGGTGCATCCAGCTGCAGCTCCTGACAAACCGAGTTAGGGAACTGGAGCTGGAGCTGGGTGAACTTCGGATCATTCGTGAGGCAGAGGCAGAAATAGACAGGAGTTTCAGGGAGATAATCACCCCTAAAAGTCAGGAGGCAGGTAGCTGGGTGACTGTCAGGAGAGGGAAGGGGAATAGACAGAATGAACAGAGCACCCCTGTGGCCGTTCCCATCAACCATAAGTATACCGTTTTGGATACTGTTGGTGGGGACGACCTACCAGGGACAAGGCATAGGCGTCGCATCTCTGGCACCAAGACGGGACCCTCAGCTCAGAAGGGAAGGAGGGAAAAGAGGAGAGCAGTAGTGATAGGGGATTCGATAGTTAGGGGGATAGATAAGAGGTTCTGTGGGAGAGATCGAGAATCCCAGATGGTCTGTTGCCTCCCTGGTGCCAGGGTCCGCAATATCTCGGATCGAGTTCTCAGTATTCTCAAGAGGGAGGGTGAGCAGCCAGATGTCGTGGTCCATGTAGGGACAAATGACATGGATATTGGTGAAGGAGGAGGTCCTGCAAAGAGAGTTTAGGGAATTAGGTGCAAAGTTGAAGGACAGGACTTCCAGGGTTGCAATCTCAGTATTGCTACTGGTGCCACGTGCCAGTGAGGTGAGAAATAGGAAGATAATGCAGCGAAATATGTGGCTAAGGAGATGGTGCAGGAGGGAGGGCTTCATGTTTCTGGACAATTGGGCCTTGTTCAAGGGAAGGTGGGACCTGTTCCGATGGGACGGGTTGTAGCTGAACTGGAGGGGGACTAACATCCCTGCAGGAAGCTTTGCTAGTGCTGCTCCGGGGGGTTTAAACTAGATTTGAAGGGGGAGGGGAACCAGAGTGTTAGTGCAGATAGTGAGGTGGAGGAGGATAAAGGTCATGTGAGAACTGCAAGTATAGTGCACGGAGTAAAGCCAGACCTAATATATAAAGAGGCTTTGAGGAAAGAGAAACAGAATAAAGGGTGTAAAGGTAGGAAGGTAGAAGGGCTAAAGTGTGTGTACCTCAATGCAAGAAGCATCAGGAACAAAGGTGATGAACTGAGAGCTTGGATACATACATGGAATTATGATGTAGTGGCCATTACAGAGACTTGGCTGGCAGATACACTAGTGAAATTTAAGAGACTAGACAGGTATATGGAGGAATTTAAGGTGGGGGGTTATATGGGAGGCAGGGTTTGAGGGTTGGTACAACATTGTGGGCCAAAGGGCCTGTACTGTGCTGTACTATTCTATGTTCTATACAAAATTATGAAGGGTATAGATAGAGGTAATTGCAAAACTGCAAAAATCTTTTTCCACTGGGGTTGGACAGGACTACAATTAGAGGCCATGAGTTAAAGGTGAAATGTGAAAAGCTTAAGGGGAACTTGAAGGGAAACAACTTCTCTCAGAGGGTCATGAGAGTGTGGAACTGGCTGTCAGTGTAAGTGATGCATGTGAGCTCAATTTCAATGTTTAAAATAAGTTTGGATAGGTACAGGAATAGTAGGGATATGCAGATCGATGGGAATAGGCAGCTTAAATGGTCAGCATGAACTAGATAGGCTGAAGGGCCTGTTTATGTGCTGCATTTTTCTATGACTCTGACTCTTTAAGTCCCTGCGCATCCACATCTCAGAGGATTTATCCTGCGCCCAGCACACTGATACAGTTACGAACAAGGCCTGTCAGGGGCTGTTCTTCATTCGGAGTTTGAAGAGATTTGTGCCAGAGCGAGGTGGTGCCCTTACCATTCACGGCATGCCCACCTCACAGGCACCGATTTAGGAACAGCCTCTTCATCAGATTTCTGAATGGTCCATCAACCCAAGAACACTACCTCACTCTTCCTCTCTTGAATTCTTTATTTTGTAACTTACAGTAATTTTTTTTATGTCTTGCATCGTGCTGCCACAAAACAACAGATTTCACGTGTGCCAGTGATGATAAACTTGGTTCTAATCCCTGTCTCAGGTTCCTAGCTTCTCACCTGGTAACAGGAAGTTCACTGACAGAGAGCAGCCATATCCGGCTGAATCAGATGAGACGTCATTCCTGGTATCCCATGTCCAGAGACATTGCGTGAGGAGAGTCAGGAAAGCCTTGTTATCTGAACTGTGAAGCTTTGACATACAGTTGTCCAGCTAATGGATAAGGGCTACCCAGGGGACAATGTCTTGCTGCATAACAGCTGTGTGATGTTGTTGTATGTGCTTCATTCCCTCCCACCTCCCCACCCCCGGCATCTTTAACCCAACCAGGGCAATGTCTCACTGACTCACTCTTCTGGTCCGAGAAATGAGTGTTCTCACTTGGCCTGTGAGATAACAAGTGCCTGCAGAGTTATGCACCGTGACACTGAGAGACAGTCTTTGAGTACCACTAACCAGGGTATGCTCAGCAGGGGTTTGCAGGGCTTCACACCTCCAGCTGTGATCTGCAGTGAGTGGCCGCCAGTCGCATCTTTTACTGCACCTTTGCTAGAGGGGTTTGAGTTGTAGCAAGTTGCATCTTTAGCTGCGTAATTTGCAGTGAGCAACATATCAGGCTGCAATGCTGGTAAATTGGTTTGTTATTGTCACACGTACCGAGGTAGAGTGAACAACTTTGTTTTGCTTGTCACCCATACAGATCATCAATGCATCAAGGTCATACAAGAGAAACAATCACAGAATGTAGAATAAAGTGTTACAGTAATGAAACTATGGTGTATTGGAGAGAGTTGCATATTCTGATGCATTGCTGGGATAAGGCAATTAGTCACTCTTCCAGCTGCAGTTCATATCAACTGCAGTGCATTGCAACAAGGCGCATGTCTGGCTGAGCTGCTGAAGAACTGCGGTGAGCAGAGTGTGCTGGGGGTACCCAATCCTCGTGCCCTTTCCTCTCTGACTTCAGACCTTATCCTGCCCAGAGCTTCCTCACATGTAATCTCCACTGAAGGGTCCCAGGTGGTGGAAGAGATATGGACCAGGGACCTTGCAGTTCCTCCCAGAAAACCTTGGGCATTGTCCAGTAGGTATCTCTGCCCTCTGACCTGCACGGTTTTAGGAAAGGGTTTTTGCTTCCATCAAATGCCAGTGATGATCCCAGCAAGCTTTGGTGCAACCTGCCATTCCAGAAAGTTGCCAGGACCACAAGAAAAGTCTGGGAAGAACCAAGAGCACACGCAGTCCAGCCCATGATGTTGTACCGACCCCTTAACCTACTCCAAGATCAATATAATGCTGCTCTCCATTCTTGTGCTTGCTTCCACCACCAACCCTGGCAGTGCGTTACATACACCCACCACTCTGTGTGTAAAAAAATACCTCTGGCATTCCCCCTGTTCTTCCCTCCACTCATCCTAAAATTATGTCCTCTCCAAGTAACCATGTCCATCCTGGGAAAAAGTCTCAAGCTGCCCACTCTACTTATGCCTCTTGTCATCTTATAAGACCACAAGATCAAAAGATAAAGGAGCAGAATTAGGCCATTTGGCCCATCAAGTCTGTTCTGCTGTTTCACCGTGTTTGATCCAATTTTCCTCTCAGCTGCAATTTCCTGCCTTCTCCCCATATCCCTTCATGCCCTGACCAGTCAAGAATCTATCAAACTCTGCCTTAAATATACATAAAGACTTGGCCTCCACAGCTGCCTGTGGCAAAGAATTCCTCCTCTTCTCCATTCTAAAAGGACACCCCTCTATTCTGAGTCTGTGTACTTTGGTCTTAGACTATTCCATCTGAGGAAACTTCCTCTTCACATCCACTCTATTGAGACTTTTCACCATTCAATAGGTTTCAATGGGGTCACTCCTCATTCTTCTGAATTCCCAGAGCCATCAGATGCTCTTCACATGACAAGCCATTCAATCCTAGAATCGGTTTCGTGAACCTCCTTTGAACCCTCTCCAGTTTCAGCACATCCTTTCTAAGATAAGGGGCCCACACCTGCTCACAACCCTCCTAGTGAGGCCTCACCAGTACTTTATACAGTCTCCACATCACATCCTTGCTTTTATATTCTAGTCCTCTTGAAATGAATGCTAACATTGCATTTGCCTTCCTCACCACCGACTCGACCTGCAAATTAACCTTTAGGGAATCCTGCACAAGGACTCTCAAGTCTCCTTGAGCCTCAGTTTTTTGTATTTTCTCTCCATTTATAAAGTAGTCAACCCTTTCATTTCTTCCACCAAAGTACATGACCATATACTTCCCAACACTGTACTCTATCTGCCACTTCTTTGCCCATTCTCCTAATCTGTCTAATTCCTTCTGCAGCCTCTCTACTTCCTCAAAACTACCTGCCCCTCCACCTATCTTTATATCACCTGCAAACGTTTTGCAACAAAGCCATCAAATCTACCATCCAAACAACAGGAATTCTGCAGATGCCATGTAACGTAAAAAGAATTGGTCCCACACAGATCCCTGTGGAACATCACAGGTCACTGGCAGCCAACCAGAAAAGGCTCCCTGATTCCCACTCTTTACCTCCTGCTAATCAGCCACTGATTTATCAATGCTAGAATCTTTCCTGTCATACCATGGGCTCGTAGCTTGTTAAGCAGCCTCATGTGTGGCAATATGTCAAAGGCCTTCTGAAAATACAAGTACAACATCAATCAATTCTCCTTTGTCTATCCTGCTTGTTATTTCTTCAAAGAATTCCAACAGATTTGTCAGGTAGAATTTTCCCTTGAGGAAACCATGCTGAATACAGCCAATTTTATCATGTGCCTGTAAGTACCCTGAGACCTCATCCTTAACAATTGACTCCAACATCTTCCCAACCACTGAGATCAGACTAACTGGCCTGTAGTTTCCTTTCATCTACCTTTCTTCCTTCTTGAAGAGTGGAGTAACATTTCCAACTTTTCACTCTTCCGAAACCATTCCAGAAACTAGTGATTCTTAACAGATCATTACTAATGGCTCCATAATCTCTTCGGCCAGCTCCTTCAGAACACTAGGGTGTACACCACCTGGTCCGGGTGACTTGTCTGCCTTCAGACCTTTCAGTTTCCCAAGAACCATCTCTCTGGTTATGGTAACTTCACACACTTCATGATCCCTGACACCAGGCACTTCCGCCATACTGTTAGTGTCTTCCACAGTGAAGACTGATGCAAAATACTTATTCAGTTCAATTCCTGTTTCCTTGTCTCCCATTACTGCCTCTTCAACATCATTTTCCAGTGGTCTAATACCCACTCTTGCCTCCTCTTTTACACTTTATGTATCTGAAGAAACGTTTGGCATCCTCTTTAATATTATGGGCTAGCTTACTTCCATATTCCTTCTTTATCCTCTTAGTGACTTTTTAGTTGCCTTCTGTGGTTTTTAAAACCTTTCCAATCCTCTAATTTTCCACTACCTTTTGCTCTAATATATGCCCTTTCTTTGGCTTTTATGTTGGCTTTAACTTCTCTGGTTAGCCATGGTTGTGTCATCTTGCCTTTAGAATACTTCTTCCTCTTTGGGTTGTATATATCCTGTGCCTTCTGATCAGATTCCAGAGATTCCAGGCCTTGCTGCCCTGCTGTCATCCCTGCCAGTATTCTTTTCCAATCAATTCTGGCCAACCCCTCTCTCATGCCTCAGTAATTACCTTTACTCCACTGTAATACTGAGACATCTGGCTTAAGCTTATCTTTCTCAAATTTCAGGGTGAATTCAATCATAATATGATCACTTGCCCTTAAGGGTTCTTTTACTTTAAAGTCTCTAATCAATTCTGGTTCATTGCACAACACCCAATCCAGAATAGCTGACCCCTAGGGAGCTCTAAAAAGTGATCTCGTAGGCACTGTAGAAATTCCCCCTCCTGGAATCCAGCACCAACCTGATTTTCCCAATCTACCCACATATTGAAATCCCCCATGGCTATTGCAACATTGCTCTTTTGGCATGCATTTTCTAACTCCCATCGTAATTTGTAGGCCACATCCTTACTACTGTTTGGGGCTCTGTACTGTATATAACTCCCATCAGAGTCTTTTTACTCTTGCAGTTCCTTGGCTCTATCCGCAATTACTGAAAACCTTCCGACCCTATGTCATCTCTTTCTAACGATTTCATTTAATTTTTTACCAACAGAGCACGTTGCTCCCTCTGCCTACCTGCCTGTCCTTTTGATACATTGGACATTAAGCTCCCAGCTATAATTTTTTTTCAGCTATGTTTTCAACGTCATACCTGCCAATCCGCAACGTTGCTACAAGTTTACCAACCTTATTCTGTGTGCTGTACGCATTCAGATGCAACACTTTCAGTCCTGTATTCACCCTTTTTAATTTTGCCTGCCTTTTACTTTGCAATTCATCCTGTCGACTGTAATTTTGCCCCATCAACAGCCTCTCCTCACTACACAGTGCCTCTGTTTGTGAACCAGCTACCACTTCAGCACTATTATCCACCTTTCCTATGATACTTCTTGCATTGAAATACACGCAGCTCAGGACACTAGTCGCACCATGCTCAAACTTTTCATTCCTACTTTGAGGTCTTACCAACGTTTGCCTCCATAACCTCTCCACTAACTGTTCTGGCACTCTGGTTCCCATCCCCCTGCAACTCTAGTTTAAGCCCCACCATGCAGAATTAACAAACCTTCCCACTAGGATATTAGTCCCCCTCCAGTTCAGGTGAAAACTGCTCCTTCTGTACAGGTCCCAACTTCCCTGGAGAGAGCCCAATGATCCGAAAGTCCCTCCTACACCGACTTCTTAGCCACGTATTGAACTCTATAATTTTCCTATTCTGGCCTCTCCAGCATGTGGCATAGGTAGCAAACTTGAGATCACAACCATGGAGGTCCTGTTCGATAATTTATCCCTGCACCTTGGGTGTAACTACCTCTCTCTACGTTCTATCTATCACCCCTTTAATCTCCTGAATGATCTGGAGTTCATCCAGTTCCAGCTCCAACTCCTTAATGCAGATTGTTAGAAGCTGCAGCTGGATGCACTTCTGGCAGTTGTAGTCGTCAGGGACACTGGAGGTCTCCCTGCTTTCCCACATCCCACTTGAGGAGCCTTCAACTATCCTGCCTGGCTTCTCTAACTGAGCAGATAGAAGGGAAGGGAAACAAACTTAACCTACAGCTTTTCTTTCTTTTGTTTCCTCTGACTGAAGCCTCTCTTCATTGAAGTCTCGAAGAGCTAAAACCTCAAGATCAGCACTCAGACTTTGCCCGCACAGAGGACGGCCGCCATGACGATGGCTGTCCATTATATGCTTCTATCAAGTCACCTCCAATTCTCCTTTGCTCCAAAGAAAAAAGTCCTAGCTTGCTCAAAGATCATGCACTCTAATTCAGGCAGCATCCTTGAATTCTCCTTTGCCCAGGTAGGTATTGAGACAAAGTCTGAAGACATAACTGGGGTGAATTATGAAAAAAGATAGGGAACAAGTGGTGAAATCCAGCATTGTCACTTTATTATGTATAGAAAATATCACTTCAAAATCCAGCTGCAAAGTGGAATAGTACAATAAATAGATCAAACTCTTATTGTCCCCATAGTCCGAGCTATTTACAGTAGTCTGAGCACAGAATACCCTGTAGCAGAAATGAGCAAAGAGTCATTTATATTAAAGATGGACAGTTCCCTTGACTAATGTGCAACCTTTCATATCAGGACCCCCCCCCCAAGTCAATTCAGCACTAAATTTTGTTCTTCCTCAGTGCTGATCCCCCTTCTGCAACTCCATGTCACTGGAGCCGAGGCTGGCATTCTTCCAGGCAGTGCTAATCCCATGGAGAGTTTACGGTGATTCCCGACCACTTCAACATTGCATGCACCATTATGCTCTTCCTCCTGGGGTCCCAAGCATTGACCACCCCGATATTCTCCTTTTGGATGGACAATGAAATGTCCTAGCCTCACTGAATGGGAATACTGCGATTCTATTTAGTGTGTCTCAAACTGGACAAGGGCACCTCAGGTAGAAATGAAGCCAGGAAGAGCTATGAGAGTTGAGCGAAGTGGCTTCTGAGTCAACAGCATTGCCAAAACTCAGCATCAGCTCATGTCATACAACCTTCCATTCGGGCAGAATGTTGAGTGTACTTGTGCCATGATGATTATCGACACACAACAAGGAGATGATCAAGCCAGGCCTGGCTCTCTGGAGAAGCCTTGGTTACACCAGCACTGAGAGTGGGGAGGTAAAAGTAAGAGACTGCTGGCTACTTGAAACAAGCTGAGGCTTTGTGACCCATGCATAGGTGGATGGACATGGACAGACACACACACACACACACACACACACACAATTAAGGAGAACAATGCACTTTGTTTCCTGGTTGCTTCTGATTGTACTAAAAGCAAGTATGTGGCCATTCCTGCAGTGACTGGACTAAATGGATAACTGTGGTATGGACCTATGACTGTGGTGATTAGACCTGTGGAGAAGGAGGGTTAAGGGAGCTCCCCAGGCACTGTTTTACTCAGCCCCCACCCCCCCATTCTCCCCCACTGATGTTCAACATACCTGCTGATACATCACTGTGAGTTCCTGTGGAAGCCACAGCATCTCTTTGTCACTTCTCTCAGGGCATGGTGCTGTCTGCCAAACTTACTTTTCCAAGCTGCCCACCCTGGGGTAGGACCACTCACAGTGTGGGTCCTGGTCTGGGCTTTGGACTGGATATGTCCCGAAGAGGGGTCTCAGCCTGAAACATCGACAGTTCATTTCCCTCCGCAGATGCTGCCTGACCTGCTGAGCTCCCCCAGTATTTTGTGTATGTTGATAAGGTACAGGTGCCAGGCTATGGGCTGGGGCTGTGATCACGGGAGCTGCCTCCACCCAGTGTTCAAGGGGCCGGCAGCTCTGACTAACACTGGGCTCACTCTCAGTTTCACCAGCCAGTGGCAGAATCAGCTCTGTCCAGAGTGAAAACCTGAACAGGTTACTGATGGTGACAGGAGTCTGCCGGTGCAGGGGAGGAGCTGGCCAGGTTTATTTTCAAACACTAGCTGCCTTGGAGTGCTTGCCTGTTTCTATACAATGCAGCGGCCCATTGATATCTACTCACTACATACGAGTACAGTCTCTTCAAACTTTAACCTTACCCTCTGAGGGCACAGTACTCGGTCACATCGCCTCAGGTATGGCTCAGGCCAGCATGTTACCTGTTGGGCTTCTGTGCACGTACTGGTAATCAATGTCCAGCAGCCTTGGATGGCAGTTGTGCGCACACCCATCGCCTGCGAAGCAGCGGCTGCTCCTGGATTCTGATGTTCCGAATCTGCAAGTGTCAGTGTGAACTCTGCTGGATGTGAATAACCACAACTACTGTCTCTGCAACACTGGACAGCACTGGACAACATTGGACAGCACTGGACAACACTGGACAGCACTGGACAACATTGGACAGCACTGGACAACACCGGACAGCACTGGACAACATTGGACAGCACTGGACAACACTGGACAGCACTGGGCAACACTGGACAGTACTGGACAGCACTGGACAACATTGGACAGCACTGGACAGCACTGGGCAACACTGGACAGCACTAGACAGCACTGGACAACATTGGACAGCACTAGACAACACTGGACATCACAACCCACCAGATCCTCACACGGTGAGACGTCACGACCCACCAGACTGTCACACGGTGAGATATCACGACCCAACAGACCCACCAGACCATCACACGGTGAGACATCATGACCCACCAGACCCTCACACAGTGAGACATCACGACCCAGCAGACCCTCACACGGTGAGACATCACGACCCACCAGACCCACTAGACCCTCACACGTTGAGACATCACGACCCAACAGACCCACCAGACTGTCACACGTTGAGACATCACGACCCACCAGACCCACCAGACTGTCACACGGTGAGACATCAC
The DNA here is from genome assembly GCF_030028105.1 of Mobula birostris. Taxonomy (NCBI): domain Eukaryota; kingdom Metazoa; phylum Chordata; class Chondrichthyes; order Myliobatiformes; family Myliobatidae; genus Mobula; species Mobula birostris. Next base: position 83,735 of record NW_027277715.1, read on the forward strand.
GACCCAACAGACCCACCAGACTGTCACACGGTGAGACATCACGACTCACCAGACCCACCAGACTGTCACACGGTGAGACAACACGACCCACCAGACCCACCAGACTGTCACACGGTGAGACATCACGACCCACCAGACCCACCAGACTGTCACACGGTGAGACATCACGACTCACCAGACCCACCAGACTGTCACACGGTGAGACAACACGACCCACCAGACTGTCACACGGTGAGACGTCACGACCCACCAGACCCAGCAGACTGTCACACGGTGAGACAGCATGAAGTAGGTGTAGGTTGCTGGGGCTGAAACACTGAACGATTGAACATAAACATCATGCAGACAGGTCAGGAATGCTGAAGTATTATCAGAGGGCTGAGATGGTGTCCAGTTGTGAATGTAGTGCCTTCTAGTTATTGATGTTAGAAATTGCTTTGCCAAGACGGTGAACCTAGGGTGCTAATTCTGGTCAAGCCCCGATCCTGCTGACTAAACCCAGAGACAGGGACACGTTTCACACAATGATTCTGAGTGAGTGTGGTGAAACAGGAAACTGAGCTAAGGCCTTCATCTTGTTGCGGGTTCAGTGACTTTGATTAGGTGCTAAACGTGGTACAACTACCCATAAACAGAGCCTGCTGGAAACACTCAACAGTTTCGATGTAAGATCATTGAAATGAAACATTTAACTCTGCACTCTCTCCACAGCTGGTGTATGCGGTTTTGGTCTCCCCGGTTGAAGAGGATTTACTGGACTTGCTCTGTAGCAGAGTGGAGGAAGATCGTCAGCACAATGTCAGGCATGAAGAAAGATCAAGCACAAAGCTCGGTGGCGTTTAGGAGAGTGAGCAGTGATCACATTGAAATATATTCTGAAGGGGTCTGCTGTGGTGGGTGCTGAAGGAATCTTTCCCTCAGTGAGGGTACCTGGAGCGAGGTGGGGAGCAACATCTCCGAACAAGGAATCATCTACTGAAGATGAATTTCTTCCTCACAGATTTGGGAACCTTAGGACTTTGCAATGCCAGGGGCAGAGTTTTGAACATTTTCAAGGCCAAGGTAAATCACCGGTCAATTGACGGCAACTGACACCGGGCTTGGAAGCTCAGCTCGAATCTGTCATCACCCTAGTGAAGGCTGGAGCAGGCTTGTGAGCTGAGATCAGTGCCCGTCCTTGTGTCCAACACTGTCTGATTTGCTGAGTATTTTCAGCATTTTCTGAATTTGTTGCTGTTTTCTGTCAGATTGCTGTTGTGAAATTTTGTAAGGCAGAGCAGATTGGATGAAGAGAACATTTTGAGTCAGATGAGGCCTTGCTCTGCTTGTGAGTGACCCAGAGGTATGAGAGATGATAACAATGTTAGTGATGGTGCAAATCTTCCTTTCAGCATGACAGTCTCACATCCAGCACTACATCCCACACTACAGTCTCACATCCAGCACTACATCACACACTACAGCCTCACATCCCACACTACAGTCTCACACCCCACATTACAGTCTCACATCCCACACTACATCCCACTTTACAGTCTCACATCCTACACTACATCCCACACTACGGTCTCACACCCCGCACTACAGTCTCACGTCCGACACTACATCCCACTTCACAGTCTCACAACCCACACTACAGTCTCACATCCTACAATACGTCACACGCTACGGTCTCACACCCTGCACTTCAGGCTCACATCCCACACTACATTAAGACTTTTCAGTGAAGCCACTTCGATTTGCTTTATTTAAAAAGGAAATGGATTGATCTGTGGGCCAGTGCTGAGTTGGACAAAATGGGGATTGGATGTGTTTGGTCTCAGCAACGTGACCTGACGTCCTGGACTGCACAGTGAAAGTATCAACCATTGTACCTTTGTTCCTATTCCTTCTGCAAAGCAAGCCTCAGCCTCCCACAGTCACCCAATGCACATTCTACACACTACACTATATTCGAAGAGATAAAGGTTAAGGAAAATCAACAGACTGAGGACAATATCTGGTCAACCCACCCAAATCATCATAATTTGTAACATATCAAAGAACATTTTTAAACCCTTTAAATACAGGTAATTTTCATTACAGTTACAACAGCCCATGCTTGTTTCTGATGTTACCCCATAAATCACAGAGTGGGTGGTGGAGGAGAGGTGCCCGTCTTTCTGTAGTCTCTTGGGCTTCCCAGGCAAGGGTCTGCCTCTCAACCCCACAGTCAACAGTAAACAAGCTACTGGAACTTTTCACCTGGCCCTTCGGGATCAAAGTGGGAGTGAGTGTGTGGCAGAAGTGGGGAGGGAATGTTTAGTGAACAGTATGTGGCTCATTTAGAACACGTAAACTGTGATTTTTACATTTGACGCCAAAATTTCTGTCTCATGCCCAATTGGAAGTTGTGAATTGTGTAGAGTGAGGGGTAGAAACTCTTTGTTTGTTAGTTCCTGAGGCATTGTACAGTAGTATCTTGGTGCTTAGTGTGGCTGGTGGTCCACTCACAATGGACAGTGAGAGAGGACCAAGATATTAGTTAGACACCACAAAAATATCCATTCAGTCAGGGGAGATTGTTACAGTCTTCCTTCTGCTGTGATGTAATTCTATATACGTGGCAGTGAAAGGGTGTACAGCGTCTTGTATTGATGGAAATCCCACTTGTATTCATTCTACGTTAACGGATACAGGTGCTGAGCAAACGCACCTTTAGATTATCAATGACATCAGAAAATGGTAACATCTTAAATGCTCCTGAACTTGTTTTTACCGTCATGGTGATTCAACCTCCCAAGTTCTTGCACATAATAGGAGTGTATATATTTTACAGATTCGCTTAACGAGGGACTGTTCAATATCCAAGTGATGCTGAAATCTGGGCACATTCTGACTCCATTAAGAACCTGCTGGCCCTGTCGAACTTCCTGACCTTTACAATTCTGATGACCTGATACATTCACTGTTTCGTGCTCCGCAGCGACTGTTTCAATTCGGATTTCTAGCTCTTGCGATACTTTTTTTATTTTGTAGCATTTGTTACCTTTCACTCAAGGAAGGACAGCCTCAGTCAACAAGAGGCGGATTTGTTATGTCTGAATTTTCTGCCCCTTCAACTCTCTGGAAGAGGCATCATCCTAATTTCCACAAGCAACAAACCAAAGTTAATCGAGTGCCTTTTGTGTTTCCTCTAAACACATGGATTCTGTTCTTTGTGGAAGCTTAAGGGGAGATTCCAATGTTTTGATGATTAGTAGGAGGAGGAGGAAGGCATACAGCCAGCAGGAACCACTAAACAAATCACCACACCATACTACCAAACACTAAAGACCTGTTACATGTCCGATTGACACTTTACTGTCACACACACACTCATATTTCTGACAAGCCAGGCGTCCAGTTATTGCACTAGAGTATACAGGGAAATCTACAACTGGAAAACACAAGATGTTTGGCCACACACTCTTGACAGAGAACAAACATGTGTTGGAGCATGTGGACATCACGTGTATGACTCTCCGGGAGTGGGAATTGCCGACCATCTCCTAGAACTTCAGGTGCCTGCTCTTCCTGTACTTGGTCTCTTCTTCTTCTGAGGAAGCAAAGAGATGGAGCGTTAGAGAGATCCTGCCATCTGCTAGAATTTTCATTCAAGGAATGAACCCACCCTAAAAGGCTTTAGACAGTGTTGTGTGATTGTTATTTGCCTTTACCTGCCATGAACTGAAATAAACTCCATTTCCAAACACTTCAGAAATTCAACTTGGCGCTTCTCAGAGTAACCCACCTTGTGACTTCCAGTCCTGCTGTCTTTTGGAGCAGCTAGGGGTCTGAAACCTTAGGGCAGAGCAGCACTGCTTTTCAATACAACTTTCAATGGCTTACTTTATTATCCACAAGACTATCCACTGGTTATAGGCCTCACCATCATTTCCAGTAGGAATCATCCCCTACCAATTCATTTACCCTAATCAACACTGAACAGCAGCATGCAGATTGCTCCCTCACCAGGGACGAAAGTCAAGGAACAGTAGAGCCAGGGTAAAGGGAGATGATGAAACATTGATCTCTGGCAAGACTCTGGTATTTGACAAGAAAAGCCATTCAGCTCAACAAAGCTTGCCAAATTCCTGTTCACATAGTGTGTTGAAATAACTATTGAGTTTAGATTGGAAAGTCTCTAAGGTACTATTCTCACTACACAAATAGCCAGTTTGTTCCATGTTTCACAACTTGTTGTGTAAAGAAATGCTTCCTGATGTTAGTCTGAAATTTTCCCTTAACCAGTCTCCATCTGTGGCCCCGTGTCCTTGATGAAGGATTAATTTTGAAGTAGCAGCTGACATCCACCTTACTTATACCCTTAATGTCTCCACTCCTTCTACATCTGTTGGGCTAAACCCTTCCTTCTACATCAACTTTTTCTTCGGTTTAACCATCCTGTCCCTCCAGTTCTGGGTAATAATTGCAACATTTTGCGCTCTGGGCCTTTCTGAAGTTACCCAGCATTTCTGTTACCCTGTTATAATGCTCCACATCTGCTTAAATGCCGCCAGCTACGATTCCTCTCTCTTGCCCTGAACCCCTGGGTACTCCTCTCAGAAGGATGGTCTCCCACCTTCTCATGGCCAGATCCTTTTAAGATTAAAGGTGTCGCTGATGAAACAGTTATAGTTTTCCTTGGCCATGTCTGGAGGTTCTGGTCCACTCATTCTTGTTACCGGCCCTATGGAGAGAGCTGGTGGTGACAAAGAGGCAGGTGAAATTTTAGCCAGGTGCAGCTTTCTGCCTTGGTGTTTAGACTGTTAAGTCACACTGCCTTCTGGAAGGTCCCCTGGACAATACCATCCCAACGTGTCCATGACACCCATGGCCATTTCGGGCACTCCTGCTGCAAGAGTCGTGACGTGACAAGGAAGAATCAAAGCTGGAAATGCCCACAGGGTGAAGGTGCCATGTTTAGCATACAGGAGGGAGATTGAAAAGCTTACTGAGTGGTGCCATAGCAACAACCTCTCACTCGATGTCAGCAAGACCAAGGAACTGATTATAGACTTCAGGAGAAGGAAACCAGAGGTCCAAAAGCCAGTCCTCATCAGATGATCAGAGGAGGAGAGGGTCAGCATGTTTAAATCCTTACGTGTTACTATGTCAGAGGACAGTCCTGGGCCCAGCATGCAAGTGCAATTATGAAGAAAGCATGACAGTGTCTCTACTTCCTTAGGAGTTTGCAAAGATTCGGCACGACATCTAAAACTTTGGGAAACTTCTATAGGTGTGTAGTGGAGAATATATTGACCGGCTACATCACAGCATGGTAAGGAAACATCAATGCCCTTGAACAGGAAACCCTTCAAAAAGTGGTGGATTCGGCCCAGTAAAGCCCTCACAACTATTGAGCACGCTGTCGTAAGAAAGCACCATCCATCATCAGGGATTTCCCACCACCCAGAAAATGCTCTCTTCTTGCTGCTGCCATCAGGACTCACACTAGCAGGTCTAAGAACAGTTATTACCCGTCAACCATCAGACTCTTGAATACAAGCAGATGACTTCACTCAACTTCACTTGCCCCATCACTGAACTGTACCTACAACCTATGGGCTCATTTTCAAGGACTCCTCATCTCTTGTTCTCGATATTAATTGCTTATTTACTTATTATCTGCCTCTGCACGACTTGTTGTCTTCTGCACTCTGGTTGAACACCCTAGCTGGGCGGTCCTTCATTGATTCTGTTATAGTTTCTGTTCTATAGATTTATTGAGTATGCCCACAAGAAAACGCATCTAAGGGCTGCATATGGTGACATATATGTACTTTGATAATAAAATCTACTTTGGGCTTTTCACTCCAGGAAGTTCAGTTATAGCACATGTTGAGAAATAACCAGCATTATGCCGTTGAACTTCCAGGAAATGGTGTGCGACTCCTTAATCCCCAGGTTCCCATGGAAACAGAAGGACTATAGTCAGGGAATAGGAGGAAACCGTCTGGAATGATGGTATATGACAAGTTCTTGAGAGGGGTTCCAAAGTTCAACAGGGTGAGGACAGCAGGGAGATGTTTCCAGCAACAGCCACACAGACTGCAGACACCATGCTGAGGACTGGACTTTCCACAGCACAGACACAGTGCCACAGAGATCAGCCCTTTAGCTAACCCTCAACCACCCATTTACACCAACCCTACACTGATTGCATTTCATTCTCCCTACACCCCACCAGACTCTCTGCCTTACCCACACACCCGGGGTAAGTTAACCCACAACTAACATGTCAGGATATGGGATGAACGAGAACATCTGTATAGAAAATGCTGGAAACACTCAACACGTCAGGCAGCATCTTTGGAAGGAGAAGCTGTCAACGTACTTAGTCTGGGACCCTTGGTCAGTGGTGACCTCACCTTTTGGGTGTTTCTGGCAACTTTCTGTTTTTCTATCAGATTTCTAGCATGTGCAGTTTCATTTGAAGGAACAGCAGCCTCCACACCACCAGCCCCTGAACTTGTGGCATTACTGTGGCACTGGTCTTGTTAAGTTGAAGCCCTGCCTCCCTTCACCCTCTCATCCTCCTCTCCAACCCTCCTCACCCTCTCTCAGTCTCCCTGAAGGCCTCCGTACGCTGTGAGCTCCCTCCATCACTGGGCCTGGCGTCCTTTCAGGATTTACGAGTGACCACCTGAGACTGGTGGTGCCGAGGTGAGTGGGAATCCCTGCCGAATCTATCTCCGGGGTGCTGTGTGAGTAGCAGACTTCCTGGACTGGCACAACACAGGCCAGTGGCCAGGGATCTGCCCGGAAATCGTGTGGCACGGTGGCTGAAGTGGAGAGACAGGATGGTGAAGGCAGCCCCTCCGGGAGCAGGGTGAGTGGGGTTCAACGCCTGCTTCTGTCCAGCACTGTTTGTCTGCATGTATACGACCTTGGATCCCAGAAACCACGTCTCCCATTCCCGGCAGGGGTCCTGGCTCTCATTTCGGTGCAGATACACGACAGGTCTGTTGTCATCTGAGCCCCTGTCCCAGAGAGAGCTGGGCACAGGAGGGTGGGGAAGTAGCCAGTACGTTCAGGCAAGGTCATCGTGGGTTTACACTGCAACCTCAATGGTATAGGACCTAGGTTCCACTGCCCTGAGCTACTTGAAGGGAATGGGCTCCACAGGAAGGTCACCAGGGACAGTCACAGGGATAAAGGACAGGACGGGAGAGTGAACAGGGTGGTGTAGTGTGAGCAAACTGGACAGCTCGATCAAAAGGCCAGAACACTTAAAGAGCGGATCAGGTGAACTCTTCAACACTCAACTAGTGATTTAGTGATCACTTCCTGTTCCACACAACATGGGGACACTGGGCCACAGTATTTACTTGTAGCTTTGTAGGAGCTGTAACTGTCTCATTGGCTGCTTCAAATGGCAGTCAGGCCTAGCTGGGGAAGCTCACCAGTCCACAGCCAGTGCAGTTCGACAGCGGCTGGGGTGGGGTCTGGTGTTGGGGGTGGTGTGGGTTGTACAAACAGTTGAGAGGAGCAACGGCGATCCAGGCAGCTAAACTTGCAGGGTCTGGTTCTGTCAGTGGGGATTGCGAGCCCGTCAGAGGGGGAAGCTCACGGAATTTCTTGTATACAGATAAAGGCCTGCAAAGGAAATGGACAGGAAGTTGTGCTGTGGGAGATAATGCAGCTCGTACTGAAAACACATCTGCTTTTGAGAAGTAATGAAGCCGTTAACGCCAATTTTAGAAGAAGACTATTTTGAGAACAACCTGAGAAAAATTGTTTCTATTTTTCTTTTAAGATAACCAAACTGTGACATTTTAACAACATCAGGCATGAAAACTATGTTACGTTATAATCAGAAATGTCTAGCCAATGAAGATGAGGAGCAAAGTTCGCTATCAGTTCATCTATCTGAAAGACATTCTTTCTCAACTCCATGACAGCATTTACCTATTCGTTATTACATACAACGTGGATATAAGCCCTTTGACTTTCTGAGTCCACTTTGATCAACAATCACATTTACACTGATCTCATTTTCTCCTCCCTACCGCTTAGTAGTGGCAACATACCAACATCTTGCCTTTGGGATGTGGGGAGAGAGCAGAGCAGGGAGAATACACCAACTCGACACAGGCTGCCCCCAAAATTGGGGTTGAATCTGTGTCCCTGGAGCTGTGAGACAGTGGCTCCATCTGCTGCCCTACACAGTCTCGCATTTCTGGCTTCATTGTCGAATGACCGTTGGCCACCTCAATGAATTATCTGTCCTAAAATTCGTCTTCTCAGCCTCCGGAATTAAACTTAAGGTGGAAAAGAAAAATAGAGATGGCAAAGAGTGATGAGAGATTGGAATAGAGGAGATGGGAGAGTGGTGAGAGATTGTAATAGAGGAGTTGGGAGAATGGTGAGAGATTGGAATAGAGGAGTTGGGAGAATGGTGAGAGATTGGAATAAAGGAGTTGGGGAGAATGGTGGGAGATTGGAATAAAGGAGTTGGGAGAATGGTGAGAGATTGGAATGAAGGAGTTGGGGAGAATGGTGGGAGATTGGAATAAAGGAGTTGGGGAGAGTGGTGAGAGATTAGAATAAAGGAGATGGGAGAGTGGTGAGAGATTGGAATAAAGGAGTTCGGAGAGTGGTGAGAGGTTGGATGGGAGTGAATTATTCTCTTGGACAGACAACCAGGAGTGTCGGAATGCAGGGTTGTAATGGCAGTTCTGTCTTTATTTCTTTCTGTACAGTTAAGTCCGCAGTTCACTATCTCTGATAGGGATGAGAAGGTTCCAGGTTATTAATATTCATGATATCACTCGCCACAGTAGAGGTTTAACTGATGAAGTTCACGATTCATACACAGTAACCAATGGCAACTTCATTTATTGCTGAGCAATTTAGAAAGTTACAGTTCCCACCCACGTCATCTGCAGTGAGTGAGTGAGATTCATGGGCAAAACATTCATGAGGTGGGGTGGGGGGGCTGCCAACTTCGCTCCTTGTGTGATTACTGAATGGTCTGAACAGTAACCAGTGCTGCTCACCCACTGCTAAACAACACGGAGGCTCCGGATGGGAGGCCCACAACAGGCCAGGCTCATCTCGTACTGTCAGGACAATACACACATCACCCTCAGTCAAACAAAGCAAGCTGGATCTCACCCTTCCTCACCGATGACAGCCAGCACTTAAACCCTCCTCCGTCTACACCCGCCCCCCCCGTAGGGTCACACCATAATAGCCCTTCAGCAACCGGGCTCATGGCCAGCAGCTGCGGTAGAGCAGGGTGGGAGAGGGCTCACAGGGGACAGAGAACTTCTACACTTACTGCAGCCTCCTGGAGCAGGGGGCACTGATACGAGGGAGGAGAGACCTCTGAATGCCTGCCCTGGCAGCAAACACCCCTACCAGGGGTGAATCCAAGAGTCGCTTTGACCAGGAGCAGAGGTTTCCCCTTTACCGGCAAGCTATCCTCACTGGCACACGCGCCCAGTGGGAAACTGGTTGCTTCATGGCCTGGTGTGCAAATCTAACGCCAAGGAACGGAGATCTCCAGAGAGCTGAGGGCTCAGCCACCAAGGAGACGGGTCTCCCCACCATCGAGGAGATCTATGCCTCAGGAAAGTCACCAACATCTAGGCCATGCCCTCTTCTTGTTTCTGCCATCAGGCAGAAGGTACTGGGGGGCCAGATGACCCCCAGAAAGTCAGCAACAACTTCTTCCCCACTACCATCAGGCTTGAACCAACGTGGTAAAACCCTCAACACCATCTTGGACAGTACGACCCTCAACTTATATTCATGTTCTTATGATATTTTTGTTTATTTTGTCATGAAAATGATGTATAATTCATGTTAATTTCAGGTTATGCTACTTCTATTTGTTACGCTTGGACTGTATTGAGCAGCTGATGCGAGGAGCTACTTTTCATGGCATTTATGCACTGGGCGTGCATGCCGTGACAATGAACTGGGTAGTTAGGGGAGCTGTCTGGGACTCGACAGAAGAGTCACGTGTGGACCTGTCAGCAGAGACGGTCTGCAAGGCTCCTGGAGGGAGACACAGCTGGATTCCATAACTCTGAGATCCGCGCAGGCGCTCGTGCTCAATTGTCTGTGGCCCCTGGAAACCAAACGCACACACGCAGCCCTTACCAACATTGCCAGTGGCTGAGGGAGCGCTGAGCTGAAATCAGAGCTGGCAGCAAAGATGCTACCGACAGGAGCTATTGGATGCTGCGTGACAGAAGGAGAATGCACTCTGATACAGCACTCAGTCAGAAACTAGAGCAGCTAAGTGAGCTAACTCAATCACGTTAGGGAACCTGACCCACTGCGTTCCTCCACCACTTTGTGTGCTTGAGCTTCGGTGAGGGATTGGTGAAGTCAGTTTACAACTGGGAAAAAGGTGCGGGTGATTTTCAAAATCGTATTCTGCAAAAAATGTGTTGAAAGCTGATAATGATACATAGAAACATAGAAACATAGAAAATAGGTGCAGGAGTAGGCCATTCGGCCCTTCGAGCCTGCACCGCCATTTATTATGATCATGGCTGATCATCCAACTCAGAACCCTGCACCAGCCTTCCCTCCATACCCCCTGATCCCCGTAGCCACAAGGGCCATATCTAACTCCCTCTTAAATATAGCCAATGAACTGGCCTCAACTGTTTCCTGTGGCAGAGAATTCCACAGATTCACCACTCTCTGTGTAAAGAAGTTTTTCCTAATCTCGGTCCTAAAAGGCTTCCCCTTTATCCTCAAACTGTGACCCCTCGTTCTGGACTTCCCCAACATCGGGAACAATCTTCCTGCATCTAGCCTGTCCAATCCCTTTAGGATCTTATACGTTTCAATCAGATCCCCCCTCAATCTTCTAAATTCCAACGAGTACAAGCCCAGTTCATCCATTCTTTCTTCATATGAAAGTCCTGCCATCCCAGGAATCAATCTGGTGAACCTTCTCTGTACTCCCTCTATGGCAAGGATGTCTTTCCTCAGATTAGGGGACCAAAACTGCACACAATACTCCAGGTGCGGTCTCACCAAGGCCTTGTACAACTGCAGTAGTACCTCCCTGCTCCTGTACTCGAATCCTCTCGCTATAAATGCCAGCATACCATTCGCCTTTTTCACCGCCTGCTGTACCTGCATGCCCACTTTCAATGACTGGTGTATAATGACACTCTGTGTTAATATTGTGATAGCTAAGAGTACAGGGCAGAAGGGAATTAAAAAGGTCCATTCTTGACTTTGGTCAACCCATAACCACCAAATTAAAAACTCCAGTTTATAATTCAAGATTCAGAATTTTGGTTCGGGTCATTCCAAAGTGATACTGGGATCCATGGCTGCACTGTGGATCAGTTCCCTTATATACACTGTTTACTCAGTAAGCACCAAGACCACACACCTGCTTCTATTCTGTCCTCTCACAGAATCACAACCTGTTAAGCCTCACCATTCACTTTCCTATTCCTGACTTTACACATGGGTCAGAGAGCAAACACCTCAAGGTTTGTGAGATTATACTGCCCTCTTGTCCTTCAGAAGCTGCCTGCTGACCCCTCTGCTCTCATTCCTTACCAAGACAAAATCTGCCATCCTCTGTTTGTCTGAGTCTAACTGAAGACAAGTAGGAATACAAAACAGCAGACACTGGAGTGAACCGCTGTTCCTTGATCATGACTGACCTTCTACCTCAGCAAACCTCTCTTCACACACGCCACAGCCATTACCACCCTCAACATTGACAAATCTATCAATTTCAGCCTTGAAAATACACAGTGACTGAGCCTCTTAGAGGGAGAGTTATAAAGATTCACTACCCACTATATTTTTCATCATCTCTACCCTGAATGTATGACCCCATATTCTGACCCTTGGTTTCAGATAGCCCTGTCTGGGGTTTCATGATCCCTGTATCCAACTTTCCAAGAGTTTTGCAAGTTCTCAGGAGTTTGCCTTTCATTCTTCTCAGTTCTACAGAGTACAGGCTCAGTCTGTTCATCTCTCCTAGTGTGACAAATCCACCATCCGGTGAACGTTCATTTCACTCTCTCTATCCCAAGCATTTCTCTCCCTCACACACCTGTACACAATACAAGACCATAAGATATAGGAGCAGGATTAGGCCAATTGACCCACCGAGTCTGCACCACAATTTCGTTATGGCTGATCCAATCTTTCTCTCGGTCTCAATCTGCTGTCTTCTCCCCGTATCACTTCATGCCCTGACTAACCAAGAATCTATCAACCTCTTCCTTAAATATAAATACAGATTTGGCCTGCACAGCTGCCTGTGGCAAAGAATTCCACAGATTCACCATTCTCTGGCTAAAAGTATTTCTCCTTAATTCCGTTCTAAAAGGGCACCCCTCTGCTCTGAGGTTGTGTCCTCTGGTCTTAGACTCTCTCATTATAGGAAACATCATCTCCATATCCACTCTACAAAAGCTTTTCACCATTTCATAGGTTCCGAAAAGGTCACCCCACATCTTTTGAAGACCCCCGAATACAGGCTCAGAACCATCAAATGTTCTTCATATGACAAGCCATTCAATCCTGGAATCATTTTGTGAACCTTGTTTGACCCCTCCCCAGTTTCAGCACACCCTTTCTAAGACAAGGGGCCCACAGCTGCTCACAATACTCCAAGTGAGGCCTCACCAGTGCTTTATAAAAACTCAACATTACATCCTTGAAATGAATTGCCTTCCTCACCACAGACTCGACCTGTAAGTTAACCTACAGGGAATCCTGCACAAAGACTTTCAAGTCCCTTTGCTTCTCAGTTTTTTGTATTTTTTCTCCATTTAGAAAATAGACAAACCCTTTAATTTCTTCTATCAAAGGCATGACCATACACTTCCCAACATGGAAGTGTATTCCATCTGCCATTTCTTTGCCTATTCTCCTAATCTTCTGTAGCCTCTCTATTTCCTCAGAAATTCCTTCCCCTCCACATATCTTCATATCATCTGCAAACTTTGCAACAAGGCCATCAATTCCACCATCCAGATCATTGGCCTATAATGTAAAAAGAATCGGTCCCAACACAGACCCCTGCGGAACACTACCGTCACTGGTAGCCAACTGGAAAAGCTCCCTTTATTCCTACTTTTTGCCTCCCGCCAATCAGCCAGTGCTTTATCAATACAAGAATCTTCCCTGTAATACTATGGGCTTGAAGCTTGTTAAGCAGCCTCATGTGTGGCACTTTGTCAAAGGTCTTCTGAAAATCCAAGTACACAAAATCAACAGGTTTGGCTTTACCTATCCTGCTTGTTATTTTTTCAAAGAATTCCAACGGATTTGTCAGGCAAGATTTCCCTTGACAGAAACCATGCTGACTTTGACTTATTTTATCATCAGTCTCCAAGTACGTGGAAACATAGGAAACCTATAGCACAGTACAGGCCCTTTGGCCCACAAAGCCGTGCCGAACACGTCCTTACCTGAGAAATTACCTAGTGTTACCCATAGTCCTTAGTCTGCAAATACCGTGAAACCTCATCCTTAATAATAGATTCCAACACTTTCCTAACCACTGAGGTTAGGCTAATTGGCCGACAATTTCCTTTCTTTTGCCTGCCTTCCTTCTTAAAGAGTGGAATGACATTTACAATCTTCCAGTCCTCCAGGACCATGCCAGAATCAAGTAATTCTTGGAAGATCATGACCAATGCACCCATTATCTCTTCAGCAACCTCCCTCAGTCCATCTGGTCCAGGAGACCTATCCATCTTTGAGTTTCCCTGGCATATTTTCTGTTGTAATAGCAATGGCACTCACTCCTGCTCCCTGACACTCACGAATCTCTAGCACACTACTAGTGTCTTCCACAGTGAAGGCAGAGGCAAAGCACCCACCAAGTTCGTCTGCCATTTCTTTGTCCCCTACTATTACCTCACCAGCATCATTTTCCAATGGTCCAATATCAACTTTCATCTCCCTTTTAGAGTCTTGCTTTATATTATTGCCTAGTCTGCCCTCATATTTCATCTTTAACCTTTGTTTAGCTTTTTTAGTTGCCTTTTGTTGGATTTTGAAAGCTTCCCAATCATCCAACTTCCCACTCACTTTTGTACCTTATATGCCTATCCTTGGCTTTTATGCAGTCCTTAATTTCCTTTGTCAGCCATTTGACAACTTCTTCCTCTGTGGGACATATCTATCCTGCATCTTGTGAACTGTTCCCAGACACTTCAGCCATCTCTGCTCTGCCATCATCCCCCACAGTATCCTCCTCTAATCCAGCTGGGCAAGTTCCTCTCTCATCCCTCTGTAATTCCCTTTATTCCATTGCGACGATACATGTGACTTATGCTTCTCCCTTTCAAATTGCAGAATTAATTCAATCATATTATTATCACTGTCTCCTAAGGTTTCCTTTACGTTAAACTCTCTAATGAGATCTGGGTTATTATACAACACCCAATCTCCTTTTCTCGAGTTCATCCACCTTATTCTGAATGCTACGCGTAGCTAAATTCAGCACCTTCAGTCCTGCATTCTTTGTCTTTTTGAATTTTGCCTCTGTGGTACAATTTAATTCTTTGCTCTGTCTGCATTTGTACCCAATCATTGGCTTGTCCTTATTACATGCATCATCTACTTGTAAATGTGCTGGCTCATCCTCATACTGCTTCCTGTCCCCTTGCTATATTAGTTTAAGCCACTCCCAACAGCTCTAGTAAACCTGCCCCTCAGATTCAAGTGCAACCCCTCCCTTTTGTACAGGTCCCACCTGCCCCAGAAGAGGTCCCAATGATCCAGAAATCTGAATCCCTGCTCAATGCTCCAATTCTTTAGACACGCATTTATCTGCCTCCTCATTTTATTCCTATCCACACTGTTGCACGGCACAGGCAATGATCTCCAGTTTACTATTTTTGAGGTTCTGCATCTCAGCTTCCTTCCTAACTTCCTGTATTTCTTTTTTCTCTGATATGTCACGGAGTCCTGTGTGTTAATGATTTGGATAGAATGTGGGTGGAATGATTCGTAAGTTTGCAGATGACGCCAAAATTAGTGGTGTGGTGGAAAGTGAAGATGATTTCCTAAGGTTAAAATGGGATATGGATGAAGTGGGAAAGTGGGCAAAGGAATGGCGGATGGAATTTAACTTGGAGACAAGTGTGAAGTCATGCATTTTGGGAAGTTAAACCAACTTGGACATGCACGGTGAATGGTAGGGCCCAGGGGAGGGAGACAGACCAGAGATCTAGGGGTAAAGTATGTAACTCCCTGGAAGCAGTGGCACTGGTGGGTTAGGGTATGAAGGTGGCACTGGTGGGTTAGTGTATGAAGGTGGCACTGGTGAGTTAGGGTATGAAGGTGGCACTGATGGGTTAGGGTATGAAGGTGGCACTGGTGGGTTAGGGTATGAAGGTGGCACTGGTGGGTTAGAGTATGAAGGTGGCACTGATGGGTTAGTGTATGAAGGTGGCACTGGTGGGTTAGAGTATGAAGGTAGCACTGGTGGGTTAGGGTATGAAGGTGGCACTGGTGGGTTAGAGTATGAAGGTGGCACTGATGGCTTAGGGTATGAAGGTGGCACTGGTGGGTTAGGGTATGAAGGTGACCAATGGAATGTTTGTCTGCACTGGACAGGGCAGGGACAGGGCACTGAGTACTGACGTGATACAGCTGTACAAGATGTTGGTGAGATCACACCTGGACCATTACATGCAGTTCTGGCCATCGCGCTATAGAAAGGATGTGTTTAAGTGAGAGAACATGCCAAAAAGATTCACAAGGATGTTGCCAGGACTGGAGGGCCAGAGTTTTAAGGAGAGATCTATTGTAGAAAGGTTGGGGCTGTTTTCCCGGGTGTGTAGAAGCTGAGGGGTAACCTTATAGAGGTTTATAAAATCACGAGAGGCATAGATTGAATGAATGGTCACACTCTTTTCCTTAGGGTAAGGGAGTCTAAACTTAGGACGTATACCTTTAAGTTGAGGGGGAAAGATTTAGAGGTGATGGGATGGGCAAGGTGGGGTGTAGAATGAACTGCCAGTAGAGATGAATACAATTACGATGTTTAAAAGACATTTGGACAGGTTCATGGATAGGAAAGATTTAGAGGGATATCAGCCAAACATGGGAAAATGGGACTAGCTCAGGAAGGCATCTTGGGGCACAGATAATTTAGTCTGAAGGTCACTTCTTCATGTTTATTCTTTATGAGATGAGACTAAGCTGAGCCAGAATGAAGAGAGGCTACACATGTCAAAGTTGCTGGTGAACCCAGCAGGCCAGGCAGCACCTCTAGGAAGAGGTACAGTTGTGGATAGACATATCGCTCTGTCCGCCAGAGAAAGCAGGATTTCCCAGTGGCCACACATTTTAATTCCACATCCCATTCCCATTCTGATATGTCTATCCACGGCCTCCTCTACTGTAAAGGTGAAACCACACTCAGGTTGGAGGAACAACACCTTATATTCCGTCTGGGTAGCCTCCAACCTGATGGCATGAACACTGACTTCTCAAATTTCCGCTAATGCCCCACCTCCCCCTCGTACCCCATCTGTTATTTATTTATACACACATTCTTTTTCTCTCTCTCCTTTTTCTCCCTCTGTCCCTCTCACTATACCCCTTGCCCATCCTCTGGACTTCCCCCCTCCCCTTTTCTTTCTCCCTAGGCCTCCTGTCCCATGATCCTCTCGTATCTCTTTTGCCAATCACCTGTCCAGCTCTTGGCTCCATCCCTCCCCCTCCTGTCTTCTCCTATCATTTCAGATCTCCCCCTCCTCCTCCCATTTTCTAATCTCTTACTAGCTCTTCCTTCAGTTAGTCCTGACGAAGGGTCTCGGCCTGAAACGTCGATTGTACCGCTTCCTAGAGATGCTGCCTGGCCTGCTGTGTTCACCAGCAACTTTGGTATGTGTTGCTTGAATTTCCAGCATCTGCAGAATTCTTCATGAAGAGAGGCTAACGGTTAATGTTCACATCTCATATGCCTGCATATTATAGTCTGCCATTTGCCCAACTGAGTCAATGCCACCTCACAGACCTGTCCACTTCCCCACTAATTATCTCTGAAACCTATTCTTTCTACATTCCCTTGGATTCCATCACTTACCATAGGCACAAGCTAGAGTGACCAATTAGAGCTACCGCCCTGCACATTTTTTGGGATGTGAGAAGAAGGGATGAGGCATAAAGGATTAGTTTAATTTACTATCAAGTTTGGTACAGATGTAGAGGGCAGGAGAGCCTGTTCCTGTACTGTCCTATGTAAAAAGAAGCACCCCGGTGAAATCCTCACAGTCACAGGGAGGACGAGAAAGCTCCACAAAGACAGTGCCCAAGGCCGCGATCGAACTCAGTTCTCTGGAGCAGAGAGGTATTGGCTTTCGCTGGACCACCGTGCCAACCCATGGATGAGCAGTGTGCCAGCCCGGACAGGAACGCTTGGAAGTGTGGGGACTAGAGATTTGCAGACACAGGGAGGGATGGTCAACTCCTGTGCAGCCACCACTGGGGACGGTTGGACAGTCAGCTCCAGTCTCTGGAGTGCGATGACAGGCAAGCACAATATAGAACTGAACCGACAGCAATTACAGCAGATTAACAAAGTTCTTTGCAAGCCCCAGGACCAGAGAGTCGCAGCTTGTTGTAATCACCCACGGGTGTTGTGTGATACATTCCAGATAGATCTTCTCTGCTGCTTTCTGCCATCATCACATTCGTCCTACAGTGTGCACCACATTCTTGCACAGATCCACCACCACCTCCTGTTCCCATGTTTCGTGGACCAAACCTCCCTGTATGCCTTCTTGACCACCGTGTCATGTGTCTCGGCCTCCGGGGGTAAGGAAATTACACCCCAACATCCCACTCTCCCGCATTGCTCACCGCCCTTCCACAGCCTTCCCTGTTGGAATACTGGCACTTCCCTGATCTGTTACTGCCACACGCAGCCAATCTGCTCATTGTCACCTTCCCATTACTTACAGCTTTCTTCCTCACGGCCCATTGTGTGAGAAGCATAAGGACATAGCCAGGGTGGGAGAATTTTAGTTATGGGGAAACAATGTTGTTTTGTTTGAACAAAGGGGATAGACAGTTAATTGAGGTGCACCATATCACAGGGTGAGGGGGCCTGGTCAAGGTGAGTAGGGTCGGGCCTATCTATCTTCCTCAGCCTAGGATACAATTGCTGGAGAGGACAGACTTCATTTAATTAATGAACAGATTAGTGGGAATTACGGAAACTGTGGTTGGGAGCTGGAACTTCCTGCCAAAAAGGGTAGCGAAGTCAAAACCCTTCAGCACATTAAAGACGCCAATGAAATCAGCAGGCGGTGCAGCACAGTGACGCAGTGGTAGGGTCACGGCCTCAGCGCCAGCAACCCTGAGCTCCAGCACTGTCTGTTCTCCCTCTGACTACGTGGGTCTCTCCCCGGGCATTCCGTTTCCTCCCACGTCACAAAGATGAGTGGGTTAGTTGTCCAATTGTCCGCTCTAAAGTCCAGGAGGACAGCATGGGAGTTTGGGAGGGAAAGTTGGTGGAATACGAGAAGGCAGACCTTGAGTTCGGGTAGATGGGTGACTGAAGTTAGTGTATGTGCACTGAGCTGAGAGGCTTGCTTGTGTGCAGTATGACCATCAGTCTCCAAGTTGTAACTTACACAGCTATGGACTTCAGGCTTGGAGATGGGGAAATCCAAATTCGGTAGATTTTTATGAATCATTCGTTGGACAGATTTTTGCAGGAACTGCAGACTTCAAATGACTCCAACATTTGTCTAACTCGCTGAACTATGTCACAGAATGCCGTGGTCCAGAACCAGCACCTCGAATTTCCAGTGGGAACTGCCTGAACCAACCAGAAGTGATCCCACAACAGACCAATTTGGTGAAACTGAGCACATTCTGAATCCAAGGGGCTTTTAATTTTCTCATCTGATGACCTTTTGGAAGCTGGATATGTTCCTATCTGCGGCAGCTCCAAACCTCCTCCTACAAGAACCATGTTGCTCTGGATTAGGTAAAGAGGGAATGGATTGCTCATCTGGAAATAACGTCCCTGGATTTATCAGACTTCCAACAGGAGTTCCATACCAAACAACATTCACCTTCTGCCTTCATCACTTTTTGAATCATTTTAGGGTGGGTTATAATAATTTACTTTAGCAAGCGGGAAATGGATGAATTCCAAATTTGCGACAGCACAGTATTTAGAAACCACACAAAGCAGGGAGTAATTACATCATTGATCAGTGGTAAGATGTCAGTAGTACAGCAAATGCAGCAGATCCCAAGTACCATAGGAAAAGGAAACACGACAGAATCAGTCAGACTTACAAAGATCAAAGTATCTCTCTTCATTGTCCAAATGAAAACGATGATGGAATTGGGTCCCCAGTGATACAGTCAATTTATTCAGCTCACTGAATTTCTATTTTTCTTTGATTCCACAATTAATTTGAGATTTGGATTTTTCAGAATTGATCGTTAAAATGAATGCAAGTTGGATATTCAGATTTCCAACATCACTGAAATGTTCAAAGGAATTTTAACCTCTTGTGGACTGATTTAACTGTTTTGGTGGAGATGCTGATGCTCAGTAAGAACTCCGAGGAGTGAGGGGTCTGTTTCTGTGCTCTGTGGCTCTTTTGAAAAGGTTCAACTAACAGCCAAGGTCCAATTCATGGCAGGTATTAACTCTGAGATATGGTACCCTCTCGAGAACGTTCATGAGATCTCACTGGCTCCAAATGAGCAGGAGGCTCCTGGATTTAAATATTTTCCCGTGATGACTGAGTTTACATTGAGGATAGATTCATTTGGGAATGGGCAGGTTTCCAGATCTGATGTCACCTATCGTATCAGAGCAGGATCGAGAGGGCCAGTGCTCCGATGATCATGGGAAGCCAGACCCTGCCCCCCACAGCGTGAGGGTGTGGGGGATCCCTTGAAATCTGTTGAGAGAAATCACTGGAGAGAGCCAGCCATGATCTCAATAACAGAAGGTCATATTTGAGCACCAGATTGCAACATGTATCCCAACCTTAGTGGGAAATGAAAGTATTATTGTACCTAATAGATATTGTAGCCCAAGGTTCAAATGAGTACTGCAGTTGGTAAAAAGAGGTACAGTGACCTTGTAAAATTTACTTTATACAGTATTCTAAACCAAGCTTTAAGTTCATACAGGATGAAGAAAGTCTTTTATTTTAGATAAGCAACACATGCAAAGTGATAACAAAGGTTACAGCGTTGAGGCTTCAATAAATATTTTTCTTTTCTAAAAAAAAACTTTTTTGTTTAATTTAAATTTTGTTAGAAAAATAGCACTGTTATGAGAAGACATTGTTGGCAACATTTTGTAATGCTTCACATGCAAGTTAGCAGCATGGCCCAAAACCACAGCCAGGGGTCAGGAGAGATAGAGGGAGCAAAGGGAGGGAGAAGGAAGATAAGAGGTGGAGATGGAGAAGGGAAGAGTGGGAAGAGAGGGAAAGGTGAGGAGAGGGAGGGAAAAATACAAGGAGTAAGAGAAGGTCAGGGGAAAGATGCAGATGGGAAAATAACCTCCGACTTGTGACGGAAGTCAAACATAATTAGAATTTTGAATAAGAATAAGTAACCAATGATGTGATTCTAGGCTCAGCCTTATCTTAAACCACACTGGACATTCACTGGGAGAAAATAAACATCCTCATTGTTCCACAGAATATCGTACATCCTCCAAACATAGCACACATTTCTCTGAGTTGAGCAAGATGAGATGGTCTAGCCCACAGATGTTTCCAAGAACCTTGGTTGAGCTGATTTGTTGACCAAGATGGCAATGTGTTTTGGAGACCATTCAGTACTGGAGCAGCCAATCCCACCTCCCACAAGGACAAAGTAATCCCCTAACCAGTAATCTCTCAGGACTTGGCTCTCCAGTACCTGTGAAGAACACAGGGTAGGGGCACCTTGAGTGGAATTTGGAGTATCAGCATGTGCTCAGGCTCTCCTGGGTCTCCTCTATGGATCCAGAAACTGTTTGCCAAAGGAAATGCAAGTTTTAGTCCGAACTGGAGCAACAGGTAATCTGCTGGAGGAAGGCAGTGGCCAAGCATCATTTGTGGGGTGGGGCGGGGGCCAGAATGAATTGTTGACATTTCAGCTCAGTCCTGAAGCAGGGCTTCAACCCAAAATGTTGACAATTCCTTCCTCCCCACTCCCAGGTGCTGCTCAACCCCCTGAGTTCTTCCAACAGGTAGTTTGTTGCTCCAGGTTCCAGCATCTGCAGTATTGTGTGAATTTACTTAGTCCAAACTGCTTGGATGGTGTCCAAGGTGCCCAGGGGCACCTTCAAGGAGCAATGCATCAAAAAGGAGGCATTCATCACTAAGGACTCCCATCACCCAGGGCATGCCCTCTTCTCATTGCTGTCATCAAAGAGGAGGTGCAGGAGCCTGAAGATACACACTCAACATTTCAGAAACAGCATCTTCCCCTCTACCATCTGATTTCTACTGCTGCTGCAAAACAACAAATTTCATGACATATACCAGTGATATTAAACCTGATTCTGATTAATTACAACCAACTAACAAGACTCTAATGTTTTTATCTTCCTCCTTGTTCAATGTCAAGCAGGGAGCTACTTGCCACCTCTCCACCACAGGTACAATTCACTCTCTGTCTTGGAGTTCCCTGTCTTGGGTAATACTGCTTTGAAAGGCACAACTTCTCGTTGCCGAAAAGTGAAGCCCTTCACACAAATAGGCCGATGATTCCACACTTTGCAAGGATTAGATTCTCTAACCTGTCAGGGCCAGCGGTGACATGCCTAATGGAACTAAAGGAGTGAGGAAATTGATAATCAGATTAAAATCAGAAGTTTTAGTCTGTAGACACTTTTTGCAATGACTGCTGAGAGCACAGTGAGGATTCTTGGAAATATCTGAGAGAGAGGGTCTGAAGTATAGGAAGCAGAGTCTCTGTATTTAGTACATCTGGTACCCAGAACGGCAAACTGCAGGCCAGGCTGACTCGCCCTCCAGTCAGTGCCCATCTTCCTGGCTTCTCAGCCGATCAAATAAACTTTTTGTTTCTGTCCTTCTTTTTGGAGCCTTTGTTTAAAAATAGTATTGTGTATTACATAACAGCTGTACTACTAATTCACACAGGTTCACAACCTTCTTCAGGATGAGTTCATTATTTGTTGATATCGATGGTAATAAAATTACAACGAGTGTTTCTCCAACTCTGACATCAGTAACACATTGCCCGCTTCAACTCTACCAAACTCCCAGTGAGGGAGGACGGCTTACCCATTACTCAGACTCACTACTGTGTGGAAACAGGAAGGTGGGATAGCTCAGCATGCCTTTTGTCATCCCGTGATTCTACACTCAGGAACCCTTGATAGCTCCTGACTGAGTTAAACAGCCCCAGATGAGGTTAACCAATGTTTCAATTCTGACGCTCTCAATGGATGCTGACAGTGTTGCTAATTTTGGAAGTAGATCATTCCTCATAATCGGCCAACAGTCAGGACATTTGCACCTGCATCCCACACCCTGTCATCCACTCACAGTGAGCTCTTGGGACACACATCATGAAAGCCCTTGCTATGTATCCACTGCACACTGACACTGTTAGGACATGTTATGACACTCCAATAGTTAGCTCTCCTCGGAGAGAACATTAATGCTCTCACCTTCCTCAGATTTTAGATACACTAACTACACATCGGCCTGATTAGGAAACACATCACTGGCTGTTCATCACCACTGGATCTAAACCCTGGAACTGAACAGTGGGAGCACCATTACCACACAGTGGTTCAAGCTGCTGGATCGCTTCTACCTTATCAAGGGCAACTAGGGATAGGCATTCAATGCTGACCTTGCCAGTGGTGCCAACATCCAACAAATGGGATGGGTCAATATTCTCCTTGGGTTGGTCCGCTGTTGCTTTACCAATTGTTATCAGCAGGTGTGGCGCAGATGAAACAACGCTGTAAAGCAGTTTGTTCGGAATAGCAGTGGGGTTCAGTGGTTTGTGTGTAGGGCTGTGTAGTGAGGCCAGGAGAGGATGGGATTCATCAGGAAGGGGCCACCCATCCATCAAAGCCGAGGGCTGATGTTCACCCACAATGCTCCTCCAAAGGAGTAAGGACTGAGATTCCACGGGGAAAGCGTTCAAAGCTGGGGCTGGAATCGACACGAGCCAAGGTGTCTACAGCAGAGATTTCTTGGTTATGGTCCTTTTCCAACAGAAAGCACCTGCATCAATTGCACTGGCAGAAAGAGGCTGGGGTCTGTGTACAGGATGGTTCCCCCTGCAGTGCCCGAGATCTCCAAAGTTCCTCACCCCAATCATTCACAGTTACCGCGTGGAAATAAACCAGCTGGTGCTTCACACTACCCTCCCCTCGGTCCCACAGAACAACCCCGGGTTCCTCCACCCCTCGCACTGCCCAGGGCGAAAACTCTGCCAATCCCAGGGAAGAGCAGATCAGTGCAGAAGCCAATTTCGAGGCGGTGTTGGAGTGAGAGGAGGACCGGCAATGAAATGAACACCAATACCATATCAGTCCCTATCCCTGCTGGTATCTCACAGGAGCCCCAGAAAATGGAACACACCTGCCGAGAGATTTACTCGAGTATTGTTTCATGGGTCATGTCATCCAGTCCTTGACTCAATAGGATCTGCGGACCTTGTTACTCAGTGATGCCCAGGGGCTGGACTCCAGCACAGGACAATACTGAGTGTTCATTGCCAGGACGGGCAGGGCACTGTGGCTTTCATCACTGTACACAGTAACCTGATCAGACACCACTTTCCCGAACAGCGAGGCCTCCAGTACTGACTAATCCTTCACTGGCAACATGTCAAAGTTCTCACAGTAGTTATTCACCCGTGAAAGGTTGGCGGGGGGGAGGGGGTGTATTTAAACCAGGTAGGAGTTTTATTGCTGGTGCCATTTCAGGGCTTAGAAAGGAGTTTTTGATGGTGTAATTAAAGAGTCTGTTTGACACATTCCTGCCCCTCAGAACCCATTTAGGGGCTTTGGGTTGGATCTTAAAAACCCAGAGGTCGGTGTTTGAGCCAGTGGGTTGTCATCTCACTCCAAGCCTCATGGAGTTCAGGCAGTTTGATTTGCTTCTAGAAGCACAGGTGGAGTCATTGGCTCCATTGAGCTAGTTACTGAATGCTTTGAGCAGGATGGGGGAACAGGGGAAACTGCACTGACCGATTACAACGAGCTATTGTGTAGCTCTATGGATAAATGAAAGCATTCAACACACCAGCAATAAACACAACTGTGGAATAGCATTAGATCAAGCTCCACAGCTAATCCTGGGCCTGGAACTCGCCATGAATGTCCTCCCCTTCCGCTGACATACCGTCGCACAAACAGAAACACATTCAGTAGGGCCCAAGCCATCCTCTCAGGACAGACATAGAGTGTAACCAAGTCCCACAAGAAATAAAAGCAAGCTGGTATCAAGAAACCAGTTCCTTCTGGTCAGCGCTGCAGCAGTCCACGGAGGTTAAAGCAGACAGTAAAGCCAGCAGATTAGAGGTGCTGAGACTAAAACGAAGAGCCAGGAAATGTCCCCAAAGTATGCTGGAAGCCCACTATTGCTTGGACAGACTGCAACAGGGTCTTTACCCTCTATGTAGTTACGGGACACAAATTTGAGTGATTCGTCCAGTAAGATGACGGGCAGAGAGATCTTCAGGACCACCACCCACTGTGGCCAGGTCAGAGCAGTCACTTGGAAGATCAGCTGTAAGGAAACAGAGGGAGAAAGCACTTCAGTTACAGGCACCGACTTCATCAATAAACTAACAGTACTTGGCTTTGCATGCCACACTTGGAGACCGGGTCACTGGAGTATTTAAAGAGGAGGTAGATAAAATGGCAAAAGGGTAAAATGGGGCAGTTTATAGGACTAGATGTTTCAATCCCTTTGGTAAGCAGATCCTAACTCAGGTCATAGCAGAGAGATCGTGAGGTGGGGCTGAGTGGGTGGCAGATGCTTCTCAGGGGTCATCAGGTGGGCCCCCTCCTCTTAGATGTTTCGTCACTTTAAGCCCACTACATCTCTCGGGGACTCAACAGTGCGGCCCGACGTCCCAGGTGCAACCCCCAGCCCCCCCACCTTCAATCTGGCCACCCACGGGTCACCTTAGGGCCCAGCTGCCGCCACTTCTTTTCACCCATAACCAGTGGCTGCTTTGCTCGGCTACCTCCGAGAGCTCTTTATAGCTTGCCGCTGGCCCTGGCCTCGGCCCCTTCAGCCATCTGACCATGGAAGTGGCCACAAATCCTCTGCTTCATCCCATTACTGGAGAGAGATATTTATAAAGCACCAGGGTGTACTCGCAGGCTGTCCCCTGCTCGATTACACCCAGCTTATGGATAGCCCTTGCATACAAACATGAGGGTGGGAGACCAGTGTGATGGACATGCCAGCTTCTATGGGCTGTGGCACCTTCTGTCCTGTGGGAATCTGGTTTGAAGCTGCATTTGTGAACTGCCCAAGATACAAGCACTTTGCAGGAACAGAACCCTTGCCACGGAGATGGAATCGGCTTGCCCGTGGAAGGTAGAGGGTGGTAGTATGTGGATGGTGATCCTTCTGGAGGTTGGTGACGAGTGGTGTTCCATAGGGATCTGTTCTGGAACCCTTGCTCTTTGTGATTTTTATAAATGACTTGGATGAGGAAGTGGATGTTTGCAGATGACATGAAGGTGGTGTTGTGAATAGTGTAGAAGGCTGCCATAAGTTACAATGAGTCATGGACAGGATGCAGAACTGGGCTGGGAAGTGGCAGATAGAGTTCAGTCTGGAAAAGTGAATAGCTCTTGTTCTTCACGTTGGAAGGTAAAGCAGAGAACAAGGCTAATGAGAGGATTCTTAATCGTGTGGAGGAACGATGGTATCTCAGGGCCCACAGTTCAATAGTTGCGATGTTGCAGCTCGACTTAGACCACACTTGGAATAACGAGCTCACTTTCTGTCACCTCATTAAAGGAAAGATATCAAAGTCAAAGTAAATTTATTATCAAAGTGTGCAAATGTCATTATACACTACCCAGAGATTCATTTTCTTGCAAACAGTTATAGGAAAGTACAGAAATACAAAAGATTTTACAGAAACCTACATAAAGATAGACAAACAACCAGTCTGCAAATGAAGACAAAGTGTGCAAATAGAAATATATATGCACACACGTATATACCTGTGTGTCTGTAGAATACCACACACACACTCACACACACGTATATACCTGTGTGTCTATAGAATACCACACACACACTCACACACACGTATTTACCTGTGTGTCTATAGATGCACACACACACACACACACACGTATTTACCTGTGTGTCTATATATACACACATACATATATATATAATACACACACACACACACACACACACACACATACATACACACGTGCGTGTATATATTATACTGTGTAGATATATGCACGTAGGGTGATAACTGTAGGGGAGCTTTAGGGAGCATGCAGAGATGATTTACCAGTTGTTGCCTAGATTAAAGAAGAGCATATCTTATGAGGAGAGGATGAGTGAACTAGGGCTTTTCTCTTTCGAGCGAAGGGAGATGAGAAGTGACTTGACAGAGGTTTCAAAGATGATGAGAGGCAAAGACAGAGAGGCACCCAGCACTTTTCCCAGGATGGAAAAGGCTAATATGAGAGGGTATAAATTTAAGGTGATTGGAGGAAGGTTTTTGGGGGGGGGGGGGGGATGTCAGAGGTAGGATTTTTTTACACAAAGATTGGTAACGCATGGAACGCATGGCCGGAGGTGGTGGTTGAGGTAGATACATTAGGGAGAATTAAGAGAACCTTAGACGGCTCATGGATGAAAGAAAATTGTTGAGTTACGTGGGAGAGAAAGGCTAGATTGATCTTGGCGTAGGTTAAAAGATCAGTGCGACATCAGGGGCTGAAGCTTGTCCGGTGCAATACTGCTCTTTCTCTATATTCTAACCTGTAAAGTATATTCAGTTGTTTTGCTAAGTATTTCATACTAAATATTAGTGCATCTCAAAAACAGCATCACCACAGGGCCACTTGGAACTCTGGTGATTCTTTTCCAGCTCTGTCAAAGGGGTCACTGATCTGAAACATTATCTCTGCTCCTCTCTCCACAGACACTGACTGACCTGCTGAGTATTCCCAGTATTTTCTGGTTTTATTGCTACTGGGCAATTTTGATCTAGCTCCCATAAACTGCTTCCACTATCAGTTCTCACTCCTTCATGTTTAACGGGAACTACGAGGGTTGATTGATAAGTTCGTGGCCTAAGGTAGAAGGAGATTAATTTACAGCTCTTGTTACATGCACGTGTAGTTCAACTCTTTGAGTGATAATGCAGGAAGCTTGAAGTTAACAACTCATCTCCTTCTACTGCAGGCCACAAACTTATCAATTACCCCTCGTAGCCGCACAATCTGCTCATTTTGTTATTGACGATGGGACAGCTAGCTTACACAGGCAATGGGGGCAGGAATTTTCAACGAAAGTAGAAAAACAACAAAGGGATTTATGACTTCAAAATCAGATGGACTTTCAATTGTGAACCCTGTGCAAGAATGCAGTATCTCTAAGCTCTATCTGAAGCAGGCATACACTGCCACTTGGCTCCAGCACCACGGAGGCAGAGGTCCTGGGAGTGGTTTTTGGCTGAAAGTGAACAGCTAGCCTTGTGTTAACTGTGGCACCATACTCACAGGCAATGGTTCCACGTAGAGGATGAGGAAGTGCAGAGACATGGACAGACAGATTGTCCCCAGCAGCCAGACGTTCACCCATGGCGGCATCCTCAATAAGGACTGGTTCTCAGACAGGCTGGGCAGCAAAGAGATTTCAGGAATTAGAAAGACCAAAGCAAACACAAAGTTTTAACTTAGTTTTGAAGCAACTCTCTTTTGTATTATGTATTTATTGTAATTTATAGTATTTTTATTTTAAAGTCCAGCACTGTACTGCTACTACAAAGCATCAAATTACACAACATACAGTGTGTCAGGGATAATGAACCTGATTCCGATTCCACATGACCAGGGAGGTCACCACTGTCATCTCCTATGATATCCCTCTCCGAACACGCGCTGTGTGACGCTGAGACGAGTTCCTCATCTCTCTGCCCAGCACGTCTCATTGTGGGGGAATAGGCTACTGTAGGAAGTAGGGTATGGCCCAGGGTCCCGGAGAGGGTCCTGGGGGTGGGGGAGTGGTTGGCTGGTGCTGCCGGAGGCAGAGGAAGGACTGGACAGAGGCATACGGCGCCTGAAGGATCATGGTGAAAGATCTCAGATACTTGGGCATGAATGGAACAGGGTGCAGGAATCAGAGAAGACAGGCACACCAAGCACTGGCTGGATCAGGGATGATTGTTGTCTCTAGGGAAGCCCTGAGAACACACTCCAGAAGACTGGACAGCAACAGGTCGGGGTCTCAACTGGTGGGGTTGGGGTAGGGGGAGAAGAGAGATTCACTGAAGAGTAGAACTCACTAGGGTCACACTTTTGGGGTTGAGGGTCTGACTGGACTGGAGACTCTTCCACGGGGAGGTGTGAGGAGGGGCCAGCAGACGGGGTGGTTGGGTAGGGTGTGTGGTGGGTTAGTGGTGTAGTGGTGGTGCGAGGGGTGGGGCAGGCACTACTCACGGGGTTGGGGAGGATATCTGGTGGGAATGTGGGCCATTACTTGTGGTAGTGTTGGGCCTCCTCGGTGGGAGCAGGGACCCTTGTCCTTCAGCTCTCTGCCCCGGGCTGATCTACTGTAACTCTCCGATCAGCTCCCTGCCCCGTGCTGATCAGCTGTAACTCTGATCAGCTCTCTGCTCCCCCGCCCTTCAGCCGTAACTCTCCGATCAGCTCTCTGCCCCGGGCTGATCAGCTGTAACTCTGATCAGCTCTCTGCCTGGGCTGATCAACTGTAACTCTGATCAGCTCTCTGCCCCGGGCTGATCAGCTGTAACTCTGATCAGCTCTCTGCTCCCCCGCCCTTCAGCCGTAACTCTCCGATCAGCTCTCTGCCCCGGGCTGATCAGCTGTAACTCTGATCAGCTCCCTGCCCCGCGCTGATCAGCTGTAACTCTGATCAGCTCTCTGCCCCGGGCTGATCAGCTGTAACTCTGATCAGCTCTCTGCCCCGGGCTGATCAGCTGTAACTCTGATCAGCTCTCTGCTCCCCCGCCCTTCAGCCGTAACTCTCCGATCAGCTCTCTGCCCCGGGCTGATCAGCTGTAACTCTGATCAGCTCCCTGCCCCGCGCTGATCAGCTGTAACTCTGATCAGCTCTCTGCCCCGGGCTGATCAGCTGTAACTCTGATCAGCTCCCTGCCCCGCGCTGATCAGCTGTAACTCTGATCAGCTCTCTGCCCCGGGCTGATCAGCTGTAACCCTGATCCGCTCTCTGCCGCGGGCTGATCAGCTGTAACTCTGATCCGCTCTCTGCCGCGGGCTGATCAACTGTAACTCGTACCTGAAGCAAAACATTTATAAAACGTCAATGAAAACGGAGACAATGACCATGAGCCAGAGGTTGTGTCTTTCGAGAAGCAGCTGTCCATGACTGGGACTTCCAGATGGTGAGTCTGTCACTGAATGCCTTTGTGAATCATTGCTGTTTCATAGAAGTGGTTGTTCCAAACCAGCATGTCACCTTTTTTCTATATCAATATCCCCTGCAGACCGAGGCAGAGCTAACTCTAACCGGGAAATGGAGTATCAGTAGCTGACAGGTTCGCTGTGTGGGTGCACGTTTTAGCATGCGTGCGTGTGTTTTTGTGCAGCGCATATGCCATGTGTATACACGTGGCTTGTGGTTGCGAGCTGGTATTTCTCTCCACTATCACTATCCCCCGCAACCCCACACAATCTCTCGCAACCCCCCGCCCCCCCAGTCGCCATACTGCGGTGCTGACGGGCAGCCGGGCAGCAGTCCTGGCCGCGCCCCGGTGACCACTCACCTGTTCAAGGCATTGCACATCTCAATGGTCACCAACACTGACAGGGCCATGGTTGTGGGGATGCGCGACTCGAAGATGGAGCACTCGATCTCCTGGTAGAGGGGGTGATCTGGTGTGCACTGCATGAAATGTCGCTGCAGAATGAGAGGGAAGGAAAGGGAGGCTGTCATGTGGAACCCGGCACACACTCTGTCCTCTGTCTGTGATACACCACAGCTCCAACGTCAGTGGAACTCTCAGCCCAGCTCCGAAGATTGTGGATCAAATCAGACTCCAGAACCTTCAATATTTGTCATAGAACCACACAGCTCAGAAACACCCCATTCCACCCACTGAGTCTGCACTAACCTTCAATGATCCACTTAGACCAGTGTTACTCTCCCCACACTCCCACCACATCTCCCTCGTCCCCAGATTCTACACAGTAGGGGCAATTTAGAACAGTCGCCCAATCGACCAGCCAGCGCATGTCTGGGGTGGTGGAGGAAACTGGAGGTCAGCATGGAATCATGGCCCTGGACCGTGAGCCAGCAGCTTCACCCACTGCACCACTCTGCTGTTCCTCAACGTTAGCCCACACTCAGTTCAAAACCGACGATGACAGCTGTCATTTTTTTTCAGAGAGATGTAAACCAGCTCTCTGCTGTGTGAGCCATAGTAAGAAAATTCCAGGTAATTTGGATCAAACCCTGACACAGACTGTTACATAGAGTGGCAATGTGTGTCTAACAGTCAATCAATACACTGCAAGCTCACTGTAAGAGAGGCATTAAATGATGTGGCCTCATGCACACTGGGTGAATGTCCTTGAACTTATAAACACAGCTGGAGACTTCTTACGGACGCTCCTGCCCATCTGCTCGTGGGGCAGGTGAGGCTCGGTGTGACACTACATCCTCAGTCCTACAATCTGAACTTGCTGTTCAGCTCCCCTGCTGGAGTGGCCCCCTGCTCTCACCCTTCCTTCACTCCGATTCCCAGCTCCCCTGCTGGAGTGGCCCCCTGCTCTCACCCTTCCTTCACTCCGATTCCCAGCTCCTCTGCTGGAGTGGCCCCCTGCTCTCACCCTTCCTTCACTCCGATTCCCAGCTCCCCTGCTGGAGTGGCCCCCTGCTCTCACCCTTCCTTCACTCCGATTCCCAGCTCCCCTGCTGGAGTGGCCCCCTGCTCTCACCCTTCCTTCACTCCGATTCCCAGCTCCCCTGCTGGAGTGGCCCCCTGCTCTCACCCTTCCTTCACTCCGATTCCCAGCTCCCCTGCTGGAGTGGCCCCCTGCTCTCACCCTTCCTTCACTCCGATTCCCAGCTCCCCTGCTGGAGTGGCCCCCTGCTCTCACCCTTCCTTCGCTCCGATTCCCAGCTCCCCTGCTGGAGTGGCCCCCTGCTCTCACCCTTCCTTCGCTCCGATTCCCAGCTCCCCTGCTGGAGTGGCCCCCTGCTCTCACCCTTCCTTCACTCCGATTCCCAGCTCCCCTGCTGGAGTGGCCCCCTGCTCTCACCCTTCCTTCTACTCTGAGTCCCAGCTCCCCTGCTGGAGTGGCCCCCTGCTCTCACCCTTCCTTCACTCTGATTCCCAGCTCCCCTGCTGGAGTGGCCCCCTGCTCTCACCCTTCCTTCACTCCGATTCCCAGCTCCTCTGCTGGAGTGGCCCCCTGCTCTCACCCTTCCTTCACTCCGATTCCCAGCTCCCCTGCTGGAGTGGCCCCCTGCTCTCACCCTTCCTTCACTCCGATTCCCAGCTCCCCTGCTGGAGTGGCCCCCTGCTCTCACCCTTCCTTCACTCCGATTCCCAGCTCCTCTGCTGGAGTGGCCCCCTGCTCTCACCCTTCCTTCACTCCGATTCCCAGCTCCCCTGCTGGAGTGGCCCCCTGCTCTCACCCTTCCTTCACTCCGATTCCCAGCTCCCCTGCTGGAGTGGCCCCCTGCTCTCACCCTTCCTTTACTCCGATTCCCAGCTCCCCTGCTGGAGTGGCCCCCTGCTCTCACCCTTCCTTCACTCCGATTCCCAGCTCCTCTGCTGGAGTGGCCCCCTGCTCTCACCCTTCCTTCACTCCAATTCCCAGCTCCCCTGCTGGAGTGGCCCCCTGCTCTCACCCTTCCTTCTACTCTGAGTCCCAGTTGGCCTGTGTATGGGGAAGGTCCGTGCACAGTGTGGCCTGTGTTTGTGGAAGGTCAGTGCACAGACTGGCCTGTGTTTGGGGAAGGTCTATGCACAGAGTGGCCTGTGTTTGGGGAAGGTCCGTGCACAGTGTGGCCTATGTTTGTGGAAGGTCAGTGTACAGACTGGCCTGTGTTTGTGGAAGGTCAGTGCACAGAGTGGCCTGTGTTTGGGGAAGGTCAGTGCACAGAGTGGCCTGTGTTTGTGGAAGGTCAGTGCACAGAGTGGCCTGTGTTTGGGGAAGGTCTGTGCACAGAGTGTCCGGTGTTTGGGGAAGGTCAGTGCACAGAGTGGCCTGTGTTTGTGGAAGGTCAGTGCACAGACTGGCCTGTGTTTGGGGAAGGTCTATGTACAGAGTGGCCTGTGTTTGGGGAAGGTCAGTGCACAGAGTGGCCTGAGTTTGTGGAAGGTCAGTGCACAGAGTGGCCTGAGTTTGGGGAAGGTCTGTGCATGGAGTGGCCTGTGTTTGTGGAAGGTCAGTGTACAGACTGGCCTGTGTTTGTGGAAGGTCAGTGCACAGAGTGGCCTGTGTTTGTGGAAGGTCAGTGCACAGACTGGCCTGTGTTTGGGAAAGGTCTGTGCACAGAGTGGCCTGTGTTTGTGGAAGGTCAGTGCACAGACTGGCCTGTGTTTGTGGAAGGTCAGTGTACAGAGCGTCCTGTGTTTGTGGAAGATCAGTGCACAGAGCGGCCTGTGCTTGTGGAAGGTGTGTGCACAGAGTGACCTGTGTTTGGGGAAGGTCTGTGCACAGAGTGGCCTGTGTTTGTGGAAGGTCAGTGCACAGAGTGGCCTGTATTTGTGGAAGGGCAGTGCACAGCCTGGCCTGTGTTTGTGGAAGGTCAGTGCCCAGAGTGGCCTGTGTTTGTGGAAGGTCTGTGCACAGAGTGGCCTGTGTTTGGGTGAGGACAATACACAGCATGGTTTGCCTTGAGTGAGATCAGTGCACAGGGTCGCAGGAGGTTGAAGAGATGTATACACTTGCCCTTTCTCTGATGTGACAGCCTGCTCTCCATTATTGATAGCCTGCTGTGTTCTCGGCAGACTCTGGATCAGGATGATTAATAGAGTCTTTGTGAAAGTAATTATCTCAGACTGGCATCACAGTCCCCAGGCAACACTACATCACTCTGCGGGTCAGCTCAAAGGGCTGAACACAATGAAGTGCTTGCTGAAACAGACTGTTATTTACAACATTCAGACTTGGGCGAAGACTCCCCTAATATAGCAAGAACCATCTGTTTTTGTCTGGTTTGGATTCGATTAGTCGTGGTGCTGGATCAAGGCAGTGAATACAGTTGAAAATCCATGGTGAGGACTTTCTAACAGATCGTCAATAGTAAGTAATGACTGAGACTTCACCCAGCAGTTACAGTTCCTACAGATCGGCCGTTACTGAACTCAGCCTCACCGCCCTCACCCATCCCCCATGGGACGATTGCATCTCATCTCCATTACCAGCTGGTTGAAGGTGACCTGTGGACCGCTGTCATCGAACATGAACCACCAAGTAGCTGCTCCAACGGTTGCAAGGCCGACGTAAACTGAAAGAGACCAATGATCAGGGTAAGGAAAGGAGCCTCGGAGGAGAGCACCGTGCGATTATGTCACCTATGACCACCTGCCATTCCCACAGCTCTGTCTCCTGTCTGGCTGGATCTTCAGTCTGGAAACATGAGCAGGGGACGTGGACCTTCTGCCCATCTGGCGTGTGAAAGATTCATCTCATCCCACACTCTGGTTTTGACTCCCACCACGACCCTGCAGAGCTACCATTCCAAGGCTACATACGATTCTCTGTTGAAAGCTTCCAGAACTGACTCTCCCCTTCACCTTCAGATATCAGAATCAGCTAAGGGCATGTTGTAGAAACCAAGAAACGTCTTCATCAGGCTAATTTGAATCAGCCTGATGCTGCCTTAGCAGAGAGAGATCCCAGTGATCATCCTACAATGCTGTTTTTGTTCTGCACCCCGTGGATGGAGGCTGAAAGTTGTTTGTGCATCTGGGCAGAAGATGCAAAGCCACACTGGGTTGCTGGGAAACTACTTTCCCCCCTGGTGGGTTACCAGGTTGGAATCAACTCCTGGTGACAATGGACTCAAGATTCAGAATTATTTATCACAATGCATCCTGAAACCTAGTAAAACGTGTCATTTGGGTTAATGACCGACACACCACTAGGGGCAGCTTGTAAGCGTTGCTGTACATTCCAGTGCCAATGGAATCCGTGAAAGAGATACAAGGATATACAACTCACTGATATACAGTTGATACGCCCAGGAGATACAGTTCAAACTACAACGCCCCAGATTCCTTAGTTCCTATGGCCTCCATTTCAGAGCCACCAGATGCCTGAACACATGCAGTTACTTGCCTGCCCACACCTCCTCCGATAGCATAACCTCTACCACCCAGGGGCAGCAGGCACAGGGGAACATTACTGCGAGTTCAGACAGCCTGCTGTACGTGCAAGGAATACAGTTTCCCTACAAGTCACGTACCATCCAGTCTTGGAAATGTATTCCCATTTCTTTATCCTAGAACTCCCTTCCCAACAGCAGCTTGCTCCAGAAGGACAGCGGTGGTTCAAACAATCCGGGTGGGCAATAAACGGGGCCTCGCTGACGATACTCGTCTCCTGAAGCCGAGTAGACAAGCAGAAGGGCAGGCGCCTCATGTCTGGAGAGACGTGGTCTGGCGACTTACCTCCAATGGCGATATAGCGGAAGAAGAGCCAGCCGCTGATGAGCGACTCCTTGGGATTACGGGGTGGCTTGCTCATGATATCCAGGTCAGGAGGGTTGAAGCCCAGGGCTGTGGCAGGCAGGCCGTCAGTCACCAAGTTCACCCAGAGCAGCTGGACTGGGATCAATGCTTCCGGCAGGCCCAGGATGGCAGTGAGGAAAATGCTAACGGAAAACGAGGAAGAGGAAGAGGAAGGTGATCAGAATGTAAACCGAAGCAAACAGCATTCCAGGCAGGTTGTCATAACAGTAAATGTCCCTGTCAATGCTGGGGCTTTAGACTGTCTCTGCATCGACCCGGGTTCACAGCCCCCAGATTATCTGAAGCTACTTCATTCAATCCGATCTCCACTCACCTGGAGAATCCGATCTCCACTCAGCTGGAGCAGGCAACAGGCAACAGGAGGGAATGAAGGAAGGACCGGGTACACCGATTCTTGGGGCTTACATTACACCATGGAGGGCAACGCTGAGTGTATACGAGTGTGTGTTTGTGGGCAGATGACAGGCAGGCAGGTGACCCATAACCACCCAGTCTTTACCAGCAGTCCACTGGCACTCCAGTCCTTTATGTATAGATCCGCTGCAGCAGGTGGATCAGAGGAGAAGGACTTTTTATTTTCTGTGACCAATTGTTTGTCCTGGATCCTTCTTTATGCAGGTGGAAATCTTGGCTTAAGATGGCAGCTCCAGGAAGCTGCTCGTCAATAACTAACTTCAGGACAAAGACTGAACGATAAGTGGCAGGTCTGCATTAACATGTTCAAGGCTCAACACCTAACCACGTACTGCAGGTTAATTAGCCTCACAACATTAGCTGAGAGATTGATGGCTGGACCACAATGGGGGCTGGACCGGGGGTTGTGGACAGGGGGGCGGACCAGGGGCAGACCGGAGTCTGGACTGGCTCGGACTTCTTCATTGCCGAGGCTAGATCCACTATTTCAAGCTTATGATGTGTGTGACCTGGAGCAATTCCTTCAAGCCTTGGGTGAGCCCAGGACAGAAGGGTGGGAGCAGAAGCAGAACACAGGGTGTGCTGAAGCCCGAGGCAGCAGGTCATTGACGAGAAGAAAGCCTTACCAGACCACTTCGCCCACGTTGGAGGAGATGAGGTAGCGAATAAACTGCTTCATGTTGTTGTAGATAGCTCGACCCTCCTCGACTGCCGACACTATGGTGGAGAAGTTGTCATCTGACAATACCATTTCTGATGCCGTCTTGGCCACAGCAGTTCCTGAGCCCATTGCAATCCCAATTTCAGCCTTCTTTAGAGCAGGGGCATCATTAACACCATCTCCAGTCTGCAGAGAAGGAAGGATCAGTGGCTGCTTCAGGAATACTATTCAAATTCAGAAGTAGAAAGCCATTCAACATCTCCTTGATGATTATTTCCACAAATTAAGGGCCGTCTATGTCCACAGCTTGGGTAGAAAACCACTCCTGGACCTCTCTATACTTCTTGCAGCCTCAGTAAAGTAGCCAGCATAGTCAAAGAACCCATCCACCCTGAAGGAATTCCCCCTTCTCCCCTTTTACATCTAACAGAAGATACAAAAGCCTGAAAGGATTACCACTAGGCACAAAGACAGCTTGTATGTCACAGTTCTGAGACAATTGAACGATCCCCAAGTATAATGGGATGGATTCTTGTCCTCACAATAACCTGTTATGATCTTGCTGCTTATTGTCTGCCTGCACTATACCTTCTCTGTAACTGTTACGCTTCATTCCATATCTGTTACTTTTCCCTTTCACTACCTCGAGGCACTGTTATAATGGATTGATTTGTAAAAACAGTATGCAAGACATGTATCTCAGTACATCTGTCAACAATAGACCAATGTACCAACGTAATGCAGTCTAGCGCTAAAGGCATCTTACAAACTGAAGCCTGTATGTCTGAAGTAAACAGTGACTACATTTTATTGGCTGTGCAATGGTCCAGACGTACTTCAGGAAAATAGCACAATGTGCAGCTGGTAGGGCTACTGCCTTGGAGTGGCAGACACCCCTGTTCAAACCTTACCTGGGGTACTGTCTGTATACAGTCCTCCCTGTGACTGGATGGGGTTTTCCTGAGTGCTCTCGTTTCCTCCCACATCCCAAAGAAATGCAGGTCAGTAGATCATTTAACCACTAAGCTGTCAGGGTGATAGAATCTGGGTGTTGTCGGTGTTGATGAGAAGGTGGGCGGAATAAAATGGGGTTGGATATAGTTAGGTGTAGATGGGTGGTCGCTGGCTGGTGTGCATTTGCTGGGCTCATGGGCCAGTTCTGGTGACTCAAGGAAAGACACACCTTCCCGTAGCACTTCCACATTTATGCTGGGCCCAAACTCCCTGGCAAAATCTGCAGTATTGCAGACAGATTTGGTCGCCCACTATAGGAAGGATGTTGCGGCTTTGAAGAGGTTCACCAGGACGCTGTCTGGTTTAGAAGGCAGGTGCTATCATGAGAGGCTGGACAAGCTTGGGTTGTTTTCTTTGGAGCGGCAGAAGCCGAGGGGAGATCTGATGAGGCTTATAAGATTAAGAGAGGCATAGATAGATAGAGTAGACAGGGATTGTCTTTTTCCATCCATACCAGAGGGTGTAGGTTCAAAGGGGATGTGAGGGGCAAGTTTTTTTACTCATAGTGTTGGATGCCTGGAATGTGCTGCCTAGTATGGTGGTAGAGGCAAATTCATTAGAGGCTTTTAAGAGGCACAAGAACAAGGAAGATATGGACATTGTGTTGGTAGGAGGGGTTAGTTTCTGGGGGTTCTTGATTTACTTTTTAGCTTGTTGGGCACAACATTGTGGAATGAGGATCCTGATCCTGTGTTGTGCGGTACTGTCCTGTTCTGTGTTCTAAACAGTGACGTCCTGAGGCCCAGTGTGACTGACAGAGCCCTCAGAGGCTCCCCGCCATAAGAAGGAACAAATAATCCCTGCCCACGCAACGTTCTGACAGTCAGGTCATACCCCAAGACTTAAGTGGCTATCCAACAAATCAATGGACATTCAAAATCCCTTGAAAACTCGTCACAGTGTGAGTTGAGAGCTGGCTGGGAGCAGGGCCTCATTTTTTCTTTTCCAGCCGCACGCCTGCACTTCAATCTGAACACCTGACCACAGCTTTCGACTGTCGTCCCAGCATCTCCTCAGCAAACTGATCTGCAATTCATTTTGCTTTAGTGAAATACATTGAAATAAGGATTGGTATTCTATCAGAAAATTTATCACACAATGTATGCCACTGTGCTACCCAAGGTCACATGCTAACAGTTGGTATTATAAAAAATAGACTGTTCTATCAAACTGTGTGCCCTTTCCATTCACTGAACTCTTCCACTTAACAGCAAGGCAATGCACTATTTTAACAGATAGACCATTGCTTACGTTTATAAGTGTGCTTCACAGGGGTGGAATCACATCGACATTGAGCCGGGGGCTTCAGCAAGCCTGGGCAAGGAGGCAGCTTGCAGGAGAGGTGGAAACATTGGCAACAACCAGACTCACCATGGCTGTGATCTCGTCAAAGGACTGGAGGTACTCGATGATCTTCGACTTGTGCGAGGGCTCGACCCGGGCGAAGCAGCGCGTGGCGCGGCAGGCTTCCCGTTGATCCTCCAGGGAGAGGTCATCGAACTCACGGCCGGTGTACGCCTTCTCGGACACGTCCTCATTCTCACCAAAGATTCCAATCCGCCGGCAAATGGCGATGGCAGTGCCCTTGTTGTCACCTGTGATCATGATCACTCGGATACCAGCCTTCTCACACATCTGGATGGAGTCCACCACTTCCTTTCTTGGGGGGTCCAACATGCCCACACAGCCAACAAAGGTGAGGTCAGTCTAAAGGAGAAGGGAGAAGAATTAGTGCTGTACCAGTGACAGCCACCAATAGCGCTCACATTAACGAGTGTTTATTTATATATTTGCCATCTATCAATTTGACACCACTGTTGTTGGCAGAATGTCAGATGGTGAAGAGGCGGCGTACAGGAGCAAGGTAGATCAGCTGGTTGAGTGGTGCCACAACAACAATCTTACACACAACGTCGGCAAGACCAAGGAATTGATTGTGGACTTCAGGAAGGGGAAGTCAGGAGAACACACACCTGTCCTCGTAAAAAGGTTATTTATTTATTTCATCAGCTGGTTGCCTTCCTGAAGGTTGAATCTTTCACTCTGTGAACTTAGTCTGAACAACCTTTTGGATCTGCTTATGTGTGACTGGAATAGAAACTAGAATCTCAGGAGTAAGCTGCCAAATTCTACAGTAACTTGTATTACTGTCACCAAATTCAGGAAGAAGCAAGGAGGCCAAGTCTGATCTCCTGATCTCTGACAAGAGTCCACCTCTGTGATTCAGATCCAGTCTGATCTCCTGCTCCCTTTGAACCAGAACAGGTTCAGCTCCCGGCCTTCAACAGGTACGATAGCTGATGGAATGCATATATACTACGAGCAATCTGAAATAAAGCCTCTTGAAGCCATAAGACCATAAGAGATAGAAGCAAAAATAGGCCTTTCAGCCCATCAAGTCTGCTCCCCCATTCCATCGTGGCTGATCCCAGTTCGCACTCAACCCCATACACCTGCCTTCTCACCATATCCTTCGATGTCCTGAACAATCAGGAAACAATCAACTTCCGCCTTAAATATACCCACAGACATGGCCTCCACAACAGAGCATTCCGCAGACTCACCACTCTCTGGCTAAAAAGATTCCTCCTTACTTCCGTTCTAAAAGGTCGCCCCCCCCCCCCCCCACTCAAGTTTGAGGCTGTATTCTCTAGTTCTGGATACCCCCACCATAGGAAACATCCTCTCCACATCCAACCTATCTAGTCCTTTCAACGTTCGGTAGGTTTCAATGAGATCCCCCCGCATTCTCCTCCCACAGCCAAGGCCTTCTTCCCAAAGACCCTGCTGGTGCTCCTAAAAGGAACGCTTCCACGTGCAGGGAGGGTGTTGTTGTCCGGGGATACGGCAAAGGTCAGAATAAGGGAACATTACTCCTACAGCCTCTCCCCTCCTCCTTTCACCCAACCGCAGCAGAAGCAAGTTTGCTCACCTCATACTGGATGAATTTGGAGGGTTCCTCCAGGTCCATGTCCTCTGTCCTGGGTGGGCTGTCCCGCGTTGCCAGAGCCAGACAGCGGAGGGTATCCCGTCCTGTTCCCCACTCCTTGATCACACTCAGGATCTTCTCCTTTACTCGAGGGGTCAGGGGCACCCTGGTGGTGCCGTAACGGACATAACTGCAACGTTCAATCACTCCTTCAGGAGCCCCCTAAACAAACAAAGTTCTCATTAGACAGTTAGAACTCGCCGGCACGGTCAGGGCTGAATTCTATCCCTGCACTAAGCTTCACTGGATCGTAACCAGAAGGCAGTACACACACACACACACACACACCCACATACACACACACCCACTCACACCCACACACACATACACACCCACACACATACACACACCCACCCACACACACATACACTCACACCCACCCACACCCACACATACCCACACACACACACCCACCCACATACACACACCCACCCACCCACACACACATACACACACACACACACACCCACCCACACCCACACACATACACACACCCACCCACACACATATACACACCCACCCACACACATATACACACCCACCCACACACACACATACACACACACACACACACACACACCCACCCACACACACACCCACACCCACACACATACACACGCCCACACACCCACACACACCCACACACACACTCTTCCAATCCACAATACAGGCTTCTGCACCATACAGCATATACAGCTCTCTCCTGTGAGGGCTACGCTCAGTTGTTGAGTATAATGAAGACTGAGACTGAGAGATGACAGATCTTCTGCTGAAATGTTTGTGGTCTCGCTCTCCACCATCCCTGCCTGACTTGCAGAATATCTAAACCACACTCTGGGTTTCTCTCTGAGGTTGATGGCTGCCGGGTGGCCAAAGGCACCTGAGGATAGGACATTAGTGCACACTGGGTTTCTCTCTGAGGTTGATGGATGCCAGGTGGTTGAGGGCGCCTTTGACTTTCATCTGGCACTCATCTCTCATCGTGTGGTATTTTACTGAGCCAATGGGTCTCGTTCTGTGATTCCCATCCCAAGCTAAATGCTCCTCCCCCATGTCATAAATAGAGGAGGCTCTTAGCTTTACTGGCCTGAAACATTAACTCTGCTTCTCTCTCCACAGATGCTATCTGACCTGCTGAGTGTTTCCGGAATAGTTTGTTGTGAATAATAAGCTTTTGCAGCCAATGATCCACTTCACATTATGACATGAAATAGACTTTACTTCTAAACTGAGCTGAGTAGGTCAGTCTTGACATCCAGTTCCTGTAAATGCCTTAATGAGAGGCACACTCTCTGCTAACATGGGACAAGCTTCCTCTAATGCAAAGACACTCCCTCTGTAAATTACTGGAGCTATTTGTGAACTCGCAATGAAATTCCAGCATGTTACATTGAAACAGCTAATTGTAAAGCAGGAAACTAGCTTTCCAGAGCTGCCCACAAGAACTACCGACGTGTAAAATACAGACAGAAATGGATTCAGCTGAAACATCAAATGGTTAAATATCCCCACTGATCAAGCCACTTTGCCACAGTTTGACAAGACAATGTATGTTTACAGCTGCTTGCTTGTTGGGTGTGATCATCGCCAGTTCAATGGGCTGAAATGGATTTTATGGCCTTCAAGGTGTAAAGGTGAACTCTCCTCGAACTCCTGGTGTGTATTGGTGTTGACTTTCTTAATAGGGAGTACTGAGGTTGTAAAGTTAATTCCAGAGGGTTTTACCCCGCATAGACACACATAGTAAGTTGCAGTTACCCACAACGGAAGTTTACGCCTCAGTCAGCATCTAGGAGGCGAAAAAGTATTGCTGAAAATATTATACGTGTGAGGATTGCAGTGGAGATTAGAATTATGGAGTTAAGCACTACAGAATCTGACCTTTCAATCCACCAAGTCCTTGCCAATCAACGAGTACTAATCCCACTGATCAAGAAATGGTCCATAAGCCTTCTGTACCCTGGTGATGCAAATACTCTCCTGAGAATTCCTGATTTCAGGGAGCCTCTACCACCCACTTAGGCAGGGCAGTCCTGATTCCAATCATTGTCTGGGTGAAATATTTCTTCCTCAAATCCCTGCTAAATCTCCCACCCGTTGCCTTAAAACTCGGCCCTCTAGTTGTAGCCATGAGGAAAAGTTTCTTGCTGTTTATCCTCTCGCTGACTCTCACAGTTCTGCGTACCTGCGTCTCCTCTCAGTCTCCCCTGATCCAAGGCACATAAACCTGCCCACCTCAGCTTTCCTCACACCTGGCACACTCCATCCCATGTGAATCTCCTCTGCACCCTCTCCAGTGCAACCACATTCTAGCAGATAATAGCTGTTTCTAATAAATGAACGAGCAGAGGAACAGTTCCCTTTCACTGCCGTGCGCCTTGCAAATGAGCCTCAGATATGCCCCTCCTCTGCTGCTAAACTGACCGTTCCTGGCTGCCTGAAAGTGCTCCGCTCTAGAGAAAGCACGAAGGCTTCTCACCTTCACAAACATCTTGTTACCAGATCCATCTGTGGGCTTGACAGGAGAGCAGTAAACAGACATGGACTTGCGATCACGGGAGAATTCGAGTGTTACTTCTTTCTTCATCAGCTGTTTGATGGTCTATGAGAGGGAGATAGGAGAAGTTAATGACTAGAAACATTAGCAGTCATTGCAGTGAGGGTGTCAGAGAGCAGATCATTTACTATTCAACGAGAAGCTCCTGGAAAACCAGGTAACATCGAAACTCGTGACTGGCAGCAGAACACTCACGTTGTTACAATAGGTAGCTTTTTCTACTTTAGTGATGCCATTGAGATCAGTGTTGAAAACGTTCATCTTTTCCACCAGGCAAACCAGAGCTGTTTCCGTGGCTTCCCCAACCTTCTCATAAATACCCTTCGACTGGAAAAAGAAAGAAGAGCACGTTCAAGTATGCCAAAAAACCTTGTCATCATTTATACCACATCACAAGAACAGAGTCAAGTTTTTTGTTTGGAGTCCTGAAAGCCAATCAAAAATATAAGAGGCTGTTTATTGTGTGAGATGGTCTTCTACGGCAATTGGTGCAGTCCAGCAGAGGCAGCTCACATGCACCACCCACAGAGTCAAGGCAACAAGAGGCAGGATGAATCCATGACGCTCAGCGGGCTGCCTACATTCACAAAATGGTGGTTAGTGGTTTAATAGCCTGAAAAGTAGGCTTTAAATTATCAGTAC
Organism: Mobula birostris; assembly: GCF_030028105.1. Taxonomy (NCBI): domain Eukaryota; kingdom Metazoa; phylum Chordata; class Chondrichthyes; order Myliobatiformes; family Myliobatidae; genus Mobula; species Mobula birostris. The sequence continues at coordinate 126,923 of NW_027277715.1, forward strand.
TTCACCAGAAAATGAGAAAAAAATGTCACTTCTATAATAGGGATCTAAAGAATTAAGATTCAGGCTAAATCCCATAGAAAATAAAGACTGTCATCTGAGGTTATAATATATGAGATTAATGGAGAACCTTCCTTCTGACTCTCTCTCCCACACCCACACGCACACACAAAAAAACCCACCAATATTCAATACAACAGGAGTGATACAGTCAGAGGGAACGTTAAAGAGAAATGGTTACCAAGTGTGAAAAAAGATGTCACACTTTTACCAGAGAAGTACTCCAGATATATCCAATATCTTATGTTCTTATATAACATGAACATTTTCTCTTTACACTTGGTCAACAATAAAACTAATACACTTATACTCACTTCATTGTAATCCAGGGAGGAGTCATTGCACAGTGCACAGATGGTGGCCAGCTCGACAAGTCCAGCGTACTGACTGGTTTGAATGGGCTTGTCCCCCATCAGTCTGTAAAGAGAGACATATTTGTTGTGAGATCAGTAAGTGTAAAGATGGCATTGAGTTTTATCTGGAAATAGCACCAACAAAAAGAGCAATAACTTATATTCTTATGGTCGGCTCTCCCAGAATGAAACACTCACACAGTCATACAGCACAGAAACAGGTCCTTCAGCTCAACAAGTCCACCCCAACTCTCAACCATTTGTACTTACCAATTCTATTCTCTCCACATTATCACCAACTTCAGCTTTCTAACATTGACACACTAGGGGCAACTTATAGTGCAAGGCTGGGTTTCTCAGTGTGTGTATAGTCCAAGGCTGGGGAGAGAACAGTAATCTGCCCCTGTATGATTTGGGGCACTGAATGCTCTCTGTTTCTGGATCACATGGTGCTATAGTACATGAGGCAAGTGAGTAGAATCAGGTTAGACATCCTAATCTAAGTCACCCACTCAACACTGGTGCCTCTCAGTACTGATGGTGCATGCTGCAGAATCTTGATGGTATACTCCAGGGGTCCCCAGCCTTTTTTGCACTGCGGACCGGTTTAATATAGACAATATTCTTGCGGACCAGCCAAGCGGTGGGGGGGGGGGGGGTGTAGGGTGCCAACAAACAAGAGTAGCAGTCAAATGCGTTGTTTACCCAAAAGACTACAATGACCATGAAGTCTTGCGCGGGCACCAATGTGCATGCACGTTGTGATCTGCCGATTCCTTCCCCCCACCAAGCAAATCCTTTTTGGCGATTCTGTTCGTGGGGGTGGGTGTTAATCACTACCGGAATATAAGTGGTAAGTGGGTAATACACTCAATTTTATTTCTAAAAAGGTTTATCTAACGAATTTAATATTAAACACAGAGCGAATATTTTCCTCGCATGGATATAATGATAAGTCAATTATCAGGGGAGCTTGAAGTAAGTGTTGAATGAACTTCCAGTAGAAGTAGCAGAAGCAGGTTCGATACGATCATTTACAGAAAAATTGGATAGGTATATGGACAGGAAAGGAATAGAGGGTTATGGGCTGAGTGCAGGTCGGTGGGACTAGGTGAGAGTAGCGTTCGGCCCGGACCAGAAGGGGAGAGATGGCCTGTTTCCGTGCTGTAATTGTTATATGGTTATATAGGTCACTTATAAGTCAATAGCATCATAACATTTTAAATAATATTTGGATATTAAACGCACAGCAAATATTTTCCCCGTATGAATATATAAAATCATTGCAACACACCAATATCGCTGAATTAGTGGGAGCCCAGGGCTTGTTTCCCTGCAACAACACCGTCCTATCGAGGGGTGATGAGAGACATCGATACGCGAAGGGGGTTCCTTATCTCCAGTCTATTCCGCAGTTTAGTTTTCGTTGCATTCATTGCAGAAAACTCTGCCTCGCAGAAAAATGTTAGAAATGGAAGCAACGTTTTCAGTGCTTTCGTGGCTATCTCAGGATATTTAGCCTTGACTTTGATCCAAAATGCCGACAGAGATGTTATGTCAAACATACTTTTCAGCCCGTCGTCATTTGCAAGCTCGAGGAGTTATTGCCTTCCCGCCCTGACACAGATGACGCGCGGGTCATGACCTCGCATGCGTAATGGCTGATCAGTGGCCGTGACAGGGAATGAGGAAAGGTGCAGCTGACCAAATCATATCGCTTCCTCGCGGCCCAATAGCGCATGCTCTGCGGCCCGGTGGTTGGGGACCACTGGTATACTCAGTGGCCACTTTATTAGGTAGAGCTGAATGCCTGCTTGTTAATACAAATATCTAATCAGCCAATCTTATGGCACTAAGAGCATGCAGACATGGTCAAGAGGTTCATGTGTATATAATAGTTCAGCGATATTTGAGTAATATTGTGAATATATTGTTTGATTAAGCATTCTTTATTTGTTTACATAATTCATTACAAGTTATATGTAAAAGTACGGGAAAGGCATACGTTATGATGCTATCGCATCATATGTGCGCGCCTTGCTAAAGTTTAAAAAAAAAATGTATTTGAGTTATCACTAACTTTATACTTTTCTTTCAATTAATTTTGTGTTTTGGAGTTACAAAACCTAACAGTGGCGATGAGTATGATTTAAAACAAACCCAAGGTGACTACCTATCTGGTGAAGCACAGCGAGATGATCAAGTCTAAAAGAAAGTGTAGCACACTTTCTTCACAGGAGGAAAGGAATGGTTGAGTAAAAAGAAAGTGCAGCACATCTTTTTTCTTCGCAAGAGGAAGAGGCGGTCAAGTTAAAAAAAAAGGCAGAAAGGATGAAATTCTTGGGAACATTAACAGTGAGAATCGGGAGATGATGATGATGATAATAATAATTAAATAATAGAAATGGATGGCTACATCGGAAAGGTAGATGTATTCAATTACACAGAAGAAAACAGGGTGATGTATATTGAATGAATTGAACAGTATTTTAAAGCAAATGGAATAGCCAGTGAAAAATGTGTGCCGGTTCTGCTGCTTGCATTGGGTGGAAAGACATATAGTTTGTTTAGAAATTTAACTGCTCAAACCAAACTATAAGTAATGACCTTTGCTGATATCGTGAAAGTAATGCAGGGACATTTAGAACTGAAACCATTGTCAATAGCAGAACGCTTTAGGTGCCACAGGTGGAATCAAAAGGAACAGGCTGAATTGAAGAAGTTGTCTGAGCATTGTAACTTCCATGATGGCTTAATGATGCACTGAGAGATCATGTAGTTTGTGGAAGACATTCAAAAACGTCTCCTAACTGAAGCACAACTCACATTTACAAGAGCAGTTGAAATTGTTGTATCAATAGAAACTGTATGCAGATACATAATTGAGTTGCAGTCAGGAATGAAAGTAAGCATAAATTAAATTGCAACATCTAAACAGAAGCCTGCCTGGTTGAACAAATTGTGTTACTGTTGTGGCAGGGGTTCATATACACAAGACCAACACAGTCTTAAAGGTGAAACTTGAAGAAAATGCAACAAAGTAGGACACAAGCAAAGAGTATGTCTGGCATATAGCTAAAAATAAATGCACTGCAGGGGGAAGAGAAAAAGTCAAGTTTCAGTTGCAGAAAGAGCATTAATCTGCATGCTGTTGAAGAAAGATTTGACAATGATGAGAGTGAGACAGGACTGAGTAGCCTTGAGATTTACATTGAGAAAACTAACAAGACAATGAGCAATATGACTCACACCAGAAATGAATGGCAAATTAATTAAAATGGAATTGGACAGTGGCTCGGCTTTCTCAGTCATTTCAAAATTAATTGAACTGCATTTCAAAGACACTGAACTAAATTTTAGCCTGCAGATATCCAACTAAGAAGTTGTACAGGGGAAAAGCTAGCTCCCGTGGGAATGACACTGGTAACAGTGAAATACAACAACCAACGAGCCACATTGGCCTTGAATGTGGTAAAAACAGGAGGCTCAGCATTGTGGCGATGTGATTGGCTGATGCAACTACAACTTGATTGGAGATCCATCCACCAATTGCATGGCACATCCCATGCACACAGGCTGAAGGAATTCTTTCCAAGGTTGATTGGAGCCCATGGGCAACACCAGTGGTCCCAGCAGCCAAGTAGGATGAGTCTGTCAGCATCTGTGGTAATTTTAAAGTCGCCATCAATCCAGTACTGAAAGTAGATCAATACCCCTCTGCCCAGAATAGAGGATATCTTTGCAAACCTTTCTAGAGTGAAACGCTGCAGCAAAGTGGACTTAACTGAGGCCTAGCCACAGATGGAGATTGCAGAAGAATCCGAAGTATTTCTCACCATAAACACTCACAAAGGGCTTCATCACCATAATAGGCGTATTTTTGGAGTAGCACCTACACCTCCACTCTGGCAGAAAGATATGAATCAAGAGCGGCTAGGCTGCCCGGGCACGCAGATGACATCATTTTAACCGGTAAGGATGACAAGGAACATCTCCAAAATTTCAAGACAGTGTTAGAAAGATTTGAAGATTATGGGTTCAGAGCATGACACAAGTGCAAATTCTTCAAGCATGATGCTGTTACTCTGGTCACACCATGACGCACAAGGATTACACAAGTGTGCTGAGAAAATTCAAGCATTGGTAGATGCCACAAGGCTAAAAGGACATGCCATAGTTGTGGTCCACTTTAGGATTTGGAAATTACTATAACAGTTTCCTACCAAACCTAGCTACTAATTCATTACTTCAGATTGGAAAGAAATAGCAATGGACAAAGCAGTGTGAGTTGGCTTTCCAAAAGATAAAGGAAAGGGTGATGTCAGATACCGTACTCACAGACTATGATCCACATCTTGCAACACACATCAAAGTTGCTGGTGAACGCAGCAGGCCAGGCAGCATCTCTAGGAAGAGGTACAGTCGACGTTTCGGGTCGACTGTACCTCTTCCTAGAGATGCTGCCTGGCCTGCTGCATTCACCAGCAACTTTGATGTGTGTTGCTTGAACTTCCAGCATCTGCAGAATTCCTCTTGTTTGCATGATCCACATCTTCACAGCCTTATGGTCTGGGTGCAGTCACATCACATGTTATGAGTGATGGGATGTTCCAGAGACTTTGCTTCACGTTCCCTCACTGCTACAGAGAAAAATTACGCACAGATTGATAGAGAGGCCTTGAGTCTGGTTTTGGGTGTAAAACCTTTCAGCCAGTATAGGAGAGAGTTTATCCTCATTACTGATCATCAACCAATAGTGTCCATTTTCAATGCACAGAATGGTGTTCCACTAACAGCAGCAGCAGGAATGTAGAGATTGGATGTTTCTTGAAAGACACAATTACAAGATCAAGTTCGAGGACCACCAATCATGGAAATGCTGACAGATTACCCCATTTACCCTTGGAAAAAGAAATATCTGAAAAATTTACAAAAGAGGACACTTGTCTTATTTGCCCCAATGATGTAGTCTCCCTCTTACAGCAGAGATGATCCAAAGGGAAACCAGAGAAGACCCCATACCGTCTCAGGTCTACTTGGCAACTCAAAATAGCTGGTACATGACGGAGGTTGCCGGATGTGGGAATTGAGAGTTGTTGTACATTCCAAGCTAAGAGCCAAAGTGTTGGAGAAACTATATGCCAGTCACCCAAGCATGGTCAAAATAAAAGCATTGGCTCAAAGATTTGTCTGGTGGTCTGGAACGGATCAGCAAATCCAGCAACCTGCCATGCCCTGTTTGGGATGCCAACACATCCAGAAGATGCTAAGAGCACTGCCTCTCCATCCCTGGGAATGACCTGCATTCCCCTGGCAGAGGATTCACGTGGATTTTGCCAGATCATTCATGAGCACTAATTTCTTGCCAGTAGTGGATGCAGCTACAAAATGGCCAGAAGTGTTCCCAATAGCCTCCACTGCAGCCTTGAATACTGTTGATGTGTTGACAATCCTCTTTTCAAGGGCTGGTGTTCCAGAATTTTACCACAAAATGAACCACAATTTGTTACAGAACAGTGACAGTCATTCCTGAAGATGAATGGAATAAGACATATTACATTTGCAATGTACAACTTAGCTACAAATGTCTTGGTGGAAAGTGTGACTGAAGTCTGAAGAACGCACTGTGAACAATGTCTGCAGCACAAACTACACTGACACTGAGTCAGAAGCTCACCAACTTCCTCTTTGCATATCGCAATGCAGCACACTCCACAACCAACAAATCATCATCAACACTGTTCCTGGGTTGTCCCTTGCGCTCACGCTTGGATCTCGTCAAATCCAACCTCAGAAGGAGTATGCAGGACAAACATCTGAGACACGCTGAGGACTCCTTGAGCAAGCAGGTTTAATGTTTCACTTCTGGACAAGCATTCCTGATGAAGGACTACTGAGGTACGGAAAGATTAAGGACAGAACTGGACCACCCTCCTGGTGATGAGGAGAGCAGAGTTAGTTGTTGGAGAAGAACGGTATCCAGAGCTGTCACAAACACCTCCTGCAGGCCCAGAGCCAACTCCTACAAACTCCACAGGACCTGAGATTGGTTCACAGCCACAAGTCTCTTCTACCAAGCAGAGTGACACCCCCTTTGTCAGGAAAGACGTTTATCCAACAAGAGTAAGATATCCTCTGAAGCAATTAAATCGTCAGGCCTGAATGGGGTAACTTAAAATTGACTATGCTGTAGATTTCTACACAGTCGTTGTGTTATATCGTATAATGTGTATATAGTTGAGGTGCATTCTACATTGAGTTGGGGTTTATAGCTAAGCAGGGATGAGTGTCGTGCATTTAAATATTTCATTAATATTTGAGTGATATTGTGAATATATATTTAGATTAAGCATTGTTTCTTTATAAAATTCATTACGGGTTGTACGTAAAAGTACGCAAATGGCGTATGTCATGATGTTACCACATCATAAGTGTGTGCTTCACTAAAGTAAAAAAAAAACTAAACAAGTTATCCCTGGCTCCATGCTTTTCTTTCTGTTAGTTTTAAGATTTGGAGTTACAAGTCATAACAGTTCAGTTGCTGTTCACACCAAACATCAGAATGAGGAAGAAATGTGATCAAAGTGACTTTGGGGGGGGGAAGGAGAGAGTGGGAGAGAGGGGGGAAGAAGAGAGTGGAAGAGAGAGGAGAGGAAGACAGTGGGAGAGAGAGGAGAGGAAGAAGAGTGGGAGAGATGGGGGAAGAAGAGAGTGGGAGAGAGAGGGGAAGAAGAGAGTAGGGGAGAGGGGAAGAAGAGAGTGGGGGAGAGGGGAAGAAGAGAGTGGGAGAGAGAGGGGAAGAGAGTGGGAGAGAGAGGGGAAGATCGGAGGGAGAGAGAGGGGAAGAAGACGTGGGAGAGAGGGGAAGAAGACGTGGGAGAGAGAGGGGAAGAAGAGAGTGGGAGAGGGAAGAAGAGAGTGAGAGAGGGAAGAAGAGAGTGAGCGAGGGAAGAAGAGAGTGGGAGACAGAGAAGAGGAAGAGAGTTTAAGAGAAGAGAGAAAGAGAGTGAGAGAGAAGGGAAGAAGAGGGTGAGAGAGAAGGAGAGAAGAGAGCGGGAGAGAGGGGAAGGAGAGAAGGGAAGAAGAGAGGGGGAGAGAGGGGAAGAAGAGAGTGGGGGAGAGAGGGGAAGAAGAGAGTGGGAAAGATGGGGGAAGAAGAGAGTGGGAGAGAAGGGAAGAAGAGAGTGGGAGAGAGAGGAGAGGAAGAGAGTGGGAGAGAAGGGAAGGAGAGAAGGGAAGAAGAGAGGGGGAGAGAGGGGAAGAAGAGAGTGGGGGAGAGAGGGGAAGAAGAGAGTGGGAAAGATGGGGGAAGAAGAGAGTGGGAGAGAAGGGAAGAAGAGAGTGGGAGAGAGAGGGGAAGAAGAGAGTGGGGGAGAGGGGAAGAAGAGAGTGGGAGAGAGAGAGGAAGAAGAGAGTGGGAGAGAGGAAGAAGAGAGTGGGGGAGAGAGGGGAAGAAGAGAGTGGGAGAGAGAGGAGAAGAAGAGAATGGGAGAGACGGGGGAAGAAGAGAATGGGAGAGAGAGGAGACAAAAGGTAAATTTACCAGGTTCCAGGATGCTGCTTCTTACATGCTATCCTAACCAGATGTTTCAGTCATGGTCTGGGATCCACTGGGGATGGAGCCTACAAATATTTTATGGTTGGGGATGGTCCCCTGAATTTAGCATTGAGTATGTGAAGAGTAAATGTAGGAAAGCAACACTTGTGTCCCTGTGTCACAGAGTAGACACTCTAAGCTGTAGGAAGGGGTGACAATTCTCCCATTGTGCTCCGAAACAGGAAAGTAATCCAAGATGCATTTGGATTCACAATTCGAAGTATCCGCCTCTGTTAAGGTCACACCACTTGAATGAGAGAAAGATATAAGCTGCACTAAAACACATTTTTGTCATTCTCTTCCTGGATGTTGTGGATAATTCCAAACTTGTTACTCTCAGCACCAACATTTGGGAGCTGTTTACTGCTCACTATGAACAGTTACCCACCTTCCACCGGCCCCCGGCCCGTTCACCACCACAACCCATCCTTTCATACTAGGTTCCCGTACCACTGGGAACAGCATGGATATCCCACCAGCATTAAACATCCTCTTCCCTTACTCCATAGTCAAAACCCCAACACTTTCCCACTCCACAGCTCATCTCTCATCTCTGTTAAAGCCTTCCCATTAATCCTCTCAAAGGTCAAACCAGCTTCAATGATCCCTCCCTCATAACCCAAGATGATTTCCCATTCCTCCACCACTACCTACCCCACCCATTACCCCCTTTCCATTGGCCATGCCCGATCCCTCATTCCTGATGCTGAGTGACAGGATAAGTAACCAGTCATTGGTTCAGTAAAACCAATGGTCTACTTGCCAATCATCACTCGATGCCAAGGGCACCCCCAGAAGACGCTGAGCTTGGTATGGGTGATTATTCAGAGCACAGAAGAGATGCTACTCAGGTATACTCACACTTCTCCTTCCGGGGCATAGGTCGATCCCGTGATGTTGAACTCGTGCAGATTACAGCTAGTCCCCATCACCGACTCGACAATAAACATCTGAGACACAGGGAGATTAGATTCAGGTTAGCACTTTCCTGAGGAGATCATTGCTTGTATCAGGCCACACATACCTTCCCAGCTCCCACTTACACCATTAAAAGTAATTCGAGACACACACATTCTGTTTCTTCACCTTTTCAGTCTCAGAAAGTCCCTCAAAGACCATTCAGCCTGCAACCTGCCCCTCACATGCTCTCCCAGCCATAGAGAACCATCTTTGCCCTTTGACCTTTCAGGCACAATTTTCTTATTTGTGTCCCCACATCCCAGTGGTAGCTGATGTAGACATATTATTCCTTCCACATTCCATACATTTATTTTGTTGCTTCGAACCCTTCCCTAGTCATGGATTTACCTTTACTATATTTCTACATGATAGAAAGAGACACTTCAGAATCAGGTTTACTATCACCGGCACATGTCATGAAATTTGTTAACTTAACAGCAGCAGTTCAATGCAATACACAATCTAGAAGAAAAAAATAATAACGATAAATAAGTAAATCAATTACAGTATACGTACATTGAATAGATTAAAAGTCTTGCAAAAACAGAAATAACATATATTAAAAAAGTGAGGTAGTGTTCATGGGTTCAATGTCCATTTGGGAATCGGATGGCAGAGGGGAAGCTGTTCCTGAATCGCCGAGTGTGCGCCTTCAGGCTTCTGTACCTCCTCCCTGATGGTAACAGTGAGAAGAGGGCGTACCCTGGGTGCTGGAGGTCCTTAGTAATGGACGCTGTCTTTCTGAGACAGCCCATTGAGTCCATGTTGGCTCACCAGGGCAATGACATCACCAAATAAATTTGCCTTGTAACTTATTCCCCCCACATTCCCCTCAGCGACCCACAGATTCTATCACTCAGCCACACACTGGGGGCAATTTACAGCAACCAATTAACTTCCCAAACATTGGCATCTCTGGGACAAAGGAATAGGACCCAAGGTCAAGATGAAACCTGGGTCTCGTCCGATGGCACCACTGCATTGTCAGAGGTCAGGAGCTTCCTGGCACACCCCGTACCAACAAATTCAGTTGCCGCCTGCTCAAAACCTCAGTGGTACCACATATTGATTTTAAGTGGCACCTAATGCCAACTAGAAGCAGACTGTTGTCAGTGTGGAATAGGATGCAGCCACAAGCTTAGGGATGTGAGAATTTTGTGTATTTTCTCTGGGATAACACGAATTTAGAGGAAAACTAGCCTTTATAGAAATGGGATAGGTTTCTGTGTAAATTGTACATGAAAGCAATATTTGCCAGGCTAGACTTGGCTAGCGATTACGTAGAACTGACGCTGCAACCAGCATAATATCCTCTCACACACTTCTGCAAAGGGGAAGCTGGAGCTCACGAGAAGACCAGGAGCGTTATCCACAGAGAGCAGTCAAGGAGACAGGAATTGAACCATTGACCTTGCTCAGCCAGCCACAATCTTCAGTGGCGAGATATTGGAACCTTGTCTCCCAATGAATGAATGATCACAGAAGGATGGAGCCCACCTGCCCCAACATCTCTGCTGGTCCTATGTATCAGAAATCTAGCCAATCAAATATTGTCCATCTACTCCCTTTAACCCTGAACGGTCCCTCCATCCTGAAGTTTATTCTCTGAACAGTACACTCTGTCTCCAGTGCATCCCAGATCACAACCACTCCTTGTGTAAAGTGCTTCTCTTCATGTCAATTCAATTCCTTTACTAATCCTCTTCATTCTGGATCCTCTTTAGCTGCTTCATGATTCCCTTCAAACCTTTTCCACTTCAAGGGGAACAACCCCAACTTCTCCAAGTCTATCCACACAGCTAATTTCCCTCATTCCTGGAACTATTTTATTAAATCTCATCTGCACCCTTTCCAAAACCTTCACCTCTTTCCAGAACTGTCCTCCAGTAGTTGCTGAACAGTGTTTTATAAAGGTTCATCATTCCCTTGCTCTTGCGACCTCTGCCTCTGTACACCTTTTTTCGACCACTTTCCCAGCTCTGCCACCTCCTCCAAAGTGCGCCCATCAGTCTGCACCTTTCAGACTTCACACTCCTCAATGCTAAACTCCACCTGGGCATTCCACCATCTCCTTCACCACCCTCATGGAGTTTGGGACAGAGTACTTCACAAGGAAGGATCTGCAGGAGTCATACAGTATTTGAGAAGGTGGATAGGCTAACAACCAACCAAGTTTAAAGACCAATGCACTTCCACGTTAGCAGTTTGAGACTTCTCATCTTCTGAGTGAACACTGATATAAAATATTTGTTAAGTTTATCTGCTAATTCTTTCTCTCCCATTGCTACCTCTCCAACATCATTTTCCAGTGGTCCTATATCCACACTCGACTCTCTTTTACTCTTTATATATCTGAAGAAACTTTCCTCTTTAATATTATTGGCTAGCTTACTTTCATATTCCATCTTTTCCTTCTTTATGACTTTTGAGTTGCCTTCTGCTGGTTCTTAACAACCTTTCAATTCTCTAATTTCCCACTAATTTTCGCTCCATTATAAGCCCTCTCTCTGATATTTTTGTTGCCTTTGACTTCCCATGTCAGCCATGGTTACATCATCCTGCCTTTAGAATACTACTACTTCTTTGGGATATATGTATCCTACACCATTCAGATTGTTCCCAGAAACCCCTGCCATTGCTGTTCTGCCATCATCTCTGCTAGTGCCCCTTTCCAATCAATTTTAGCCAGCTCCTCTCTTATACTTCTGTAATTCCCTTTTCTCCACTCTAATACTGAAACATTAATTTTAACTTCTTCTCTAAGAGCAGGGTGAATTCTATCATATTATGACCACTGCCTCCTAAGAGTTCCTTTACCTTAAGCTCCCTAATCAAATTACATAACACCCAATCCAGAATTGCCTTTTCCTAGTGGGCTCAACTACAAGCTGCTCTAAAAAGCAGCCTTGTAGGCATTCTATAAATTCTCTCTCTTGGGATCCAGCACCTACTTGATTTTCCCCAATCAACCTACATATTGAAATCCCCCATGACTATCACAACATTGCCCTTTTGACATGCCTTTTCTATCTCCCAGCAGCCCACATCCTGGCTACTGGGCCTACAGAGGCCTGCATGCAACACCCAACAGGGTTTTTTTTTACCCTTGCAGTTTCTTAATTCTACCCACAAGGATTCTACATCTTTAGATGCTATCTGACCTCTTTCTAATGATTTGATTTAATTTCATTTATTTTTCCACATAGTTAGTGCTTCAAAAGAGGATGAAATCTGGTGGCATGTGCTTTCCTCGAGTGTGCTGTTGTAAGCCAGCACCAGGTAATGCTCTGGTGGGCTAATTGCTCTTGCCAGAATCTGCAGTCAGCAACACCCAGTACACTGCAGCTTATCAAAGAGTTGTGTTAACTGTGGTTAGCTGTAGTGGAGGAATTATATTTCCCATGTGAAAAGGCAACTCTGAGAAGGGACAGATGATTTGTGTGAGAAACAGGCCAAGTACTCTGGACAAAACCCATGGACAAACACCTTTCCCAAGGCTGAGCGATCCAGCCTGGACCCTACTCCAGAAACACTGACATCATGGATATGGCAATGTACTTGCATTTCAACATCGATTTAACTATTAAGGAACAACCCCGTGTAAAAATGGATTCAGAGCTTTAGAGACTGAATTAAGACATCTTGTATTTGTACGGGATCTCTGTATCCTCAGGAGATCTCCGATCACTTCCAGCCATGAATCACTGTTGTCATGTTGAAAAATCTAATTTGTGCACAGCAGGCTGCCAATACAAATGATGAAATAAATGAGCTGACACAAGGAATTAATTTTTAAAGTAACACTGTTCAGGTGACTAGGAATTGGTCAATTTTCTCTGTTCTTCCCCAAAAAAAGCCTTTCTACATCCAAAGGTGGACAGAATCCTTCATCTCGTGCATCCAAAAGATGCCAAGGCAGCTCCTGACGGCCCCTCTGCACTGTATCATGGCATCAGCCAACAGTTTCCTTGTTCACAGAAGGTGTGCACTTATTGCTCAGTACCAATTATTGCGTGATGTGCCAGGCCATCCCAAAGCAGGGTACAGACTTAACCATGTTGGCAGGCCACGCCAAAGCAGGGTAAAGACTGAACCACGTTGGCAGGCCATGCCAAAGCAGGGTAAAGACTGAACCATCTTGCTTTATGATTGGAGTCACAGAGGAAGCACATTTCTCTGCTTCTCCAAAGAGCTGGTAGCTTTTGTGAAGACAGTCACCATCACATACTTTGGGCAAGGAACTGGAGTTGAGGCCAATGGTCATATTGACCAAGATCTTCTTGAAGGGTGGACAATTCAAACAGACATAATGTCTACTGTTTTCATTAACGAGAGATTCATGAATCAAGGGAACAAAGCAATAAGCAAACAATCTTTAAAACGAGGTATGTAAAAATTATCTTCTCTCTGTGGTTTATCAGAGTTATTAAATTATCTTCTCTCTGGAATTCACTGCCCCACAGGACAGTAGAGGCCAGACCACAAGCTGGAAGTGGATAAGTATATATATTTTTTAAAAACCGAGGGATTGAGGTTTACGGGAACAAGCACAGAAGAGGAAGTGAGGATGAGACACAGTTATGATGGATAGAGAAAGGCTTGAGGGGCCAAATGGCTGTAATTTTATTACGTTCCCAACCACTACTGCAGCTTCTTTAGCTCCAAAACCATCAGAACGCATTGCGGCACTGAGGGAGGGGATTGTCATTCACACATGCCCTGACTGCTGTTTTGATCGGGCACAAAACCCAAGTTACCCCTGCACCGTAGCCAATACCTCCAAAGAAAGACAATTGCATTGCCATTTGTAGGGACTTGCTGTGCACAAACTAACTACTGTCAGGGGTATGACTACACGTGAAAGTACATGGCAGCTGTAAATTGCATTGGTTCGCCCTAGAGTTAGGATCATGATATTTAAAACACAGCTTGCTCTACTTTCTAAAGAGTTGGTCACCCAGTCAGCGATGACCACTTTCGCGGAGTACAGCCTGCAACATTGCCATGTCTCCTGCCCCGAGCATCCTCCGCTAGATCCAAGGGTGTGATTGCTTGTGAAGCATAGAAATGATGGCTGAGGAACAGACAGTTCAGCCCATCTACCTCATGGTATACTTCCACCCTCCCACATCTCGCCTCATCAACACGCTCGCCCACTGCAGCGAGCCTTGTGATGGCATGCCTCGGCCAGTCCCTGTGTAAAGCCACAATACTTAAGCGAAATAACCGGCAATAAAAAACCGAAACCCTCAGCAACTGAGATACGTAGCTGACAAGTTAATGCAGATCCCTTCCCCGCAGGTGTTCTCTGGGTTACAAAGTGTTTCTGGGAGCTTTCTGCTTTTGATCCATTCTCTGAGCGAGCACATGCCTCTCTGCGCGTACAGGGTCACTGGTGGTGAGAGTAAGAGCTCGGCACGGACTAGAAGGGCCGAGAGGGCCTGTTTCTGTGCTGTAACTGTTATATGGTTATATGGAATCTAGTCCAGGTTTTGCAGGAGAACAGCAATGCATTTGTTGTTCACTGGGCCCATGACTAGATTCATTCTGAGGGAGAGGAACATCTTAGAGGGAGAAGGGTAATTAACATTCATGCCCTTGAATGAATTTCATTTTTTTAATGTTGTAGTATTTCTTATATTCATACACTTTAATATTTAATTTTAAAAATTAAATATTTCTTGTACCTTACAGCTGCCAGAAAACAATTTTAATGACATATGTCGATGATAATAAACCTGGTTCTGAAAATCTTTGAACAATATAATTAGTCTTTAAATGCTAAAGTGATTCCAATGATTTTGAAAGCTTTGACAGCCAACAAGCCCTGGGGGTGGGGGCTGCTGCTTCTGCAGGGTTGGGGGGTGATGATACTGTGCTGGATGTCAACAAACGAAGCCCTTCTCTGGGCACCGAGTTGTCTCTGGAGACAGGAGCAGGTGGCAAAATGCCAGCAGGAACCATGGCACTGAATGGCTTATGTCCCTGCCGGAAGTTCCCGTCTCCCCAGAGTTGCTGGCTAGTCACAATAGGGAAATGACAGCCACATTTCACAACCGGACTGGAGTGACGATGTGACAATTTGTTAGTCAGCATGGACTCTGACCTGTGCAGGACGGTGGTCCCAACGTTACACTGGCTCCACGTCACAGTGCTGACTCGCGAGAGAAACGAGGATTTCAGAATGCCCCGCGTTGGAAGTAACCAACATTGAAGGTGAGTTCATTCCTGCTCTGAGAAACATGTGGCAGGGAGGGTACCATGGTAAAGAGAGGACTGAGCTCCGTACCAGCCACTGGATGAGTGATTGATGTTTCCGGTTCTGGATGAGCCTCATTTTCTAAATGGGGAAATTTCAGCATCTCGGGTGATCGTCGACATGCTCAAGCGCTTGATGCAGCTTGGGCAGACTGCTGCTCAGATTAACGTGCTAAATGCTGGAGGACCACGACAGGTCAGGTAGCATCCATAAAAGGAAATGATGCTCATTATGTTGGCCCACTTCCCTCCGAATTGCTGAGTTCCTCCAGCATTTTGTGTGTGGTGCTCCAGATGTCCAGCACCTTACATCCCCATGATGCTTCTGTGATCGCCCTGCATTTACATAGAACAACAACAGGCCCTTCAGCCCAAGATGCTGTGGTAATCTCTTCTGCCTGAACACTGTCCTGGTCAGCTGCACTACAGTATCTGATGTGTGGAGCAAGGACAAGACTCAATCCTCCTTCCTGAACCCAGCACATCCTCATTGCCCCTGTACATCGCCTGGACTGGAGAAAGAGGTTCAAGCACTCCCTCACTGCCCTGTACAGTAGGAACAGGTTTGAACAGACGTAACCCCTGTACATCTCCTGCACAGGCCGAACAGAATTGAACATGCTCTCACAGCCTGCTGAAGCTCAGTGCAGTACACATGGCCACTGCCACTTCACCCAGAGTAAGTTTACCCAGTGGCCCTACAGAGTGATCTTCATGCCTGTTGGAGCAGCCCAGCCTCAGATAAGGTTGTAAACCGGGTAGACAAAAGTTACTTCATGTTGGGACCAGAACCAGGATGGGGCCAGTGTGTGCTGCCTCTCTGTTGCACGTGCACTGATGCCCTCGTCACAGCTAGAGAAGGAGAGAGGGCAAGGAATAGGCGGGGGGGGTGGGGTGCAGGGTATCAAGGAAGCAACTGTGGTTTGAACCCTTCCTGTTAGATAAAATCGCAGAGGAAGGTTTGGTCTGGCCTCATTTCAGCAGTTCACTCAGTAGTGAGAGCTCTGAGCTCTCTCTTCCAGCCCCGTGTCACTTGCAGTAATCTTACGCCAGTGTAACTCCCCGCTGATTCACTCACCATCTACTCGAACACATTTAGAAGTGACACACTAAATGGATCACTGAAACACATTTTAGCATTCATGCTGGAGAGAAAACCAGCATTTGCCTGTGTTCAGTTCCAGCCTAAAGGAATACCCCAGTGAAATGGTCACCTCATTACAGGAAGGATGTGAAAACTTTGGAGAAGATGCAGATGAGATTTACCACAATGTTGCCTTAGTGAGATACTCTTTACGACAGCAGTGTAGAATTGCACAAGTATGTTCTGGGGAAGATGGAATTTTAACAACTGCCACAAAAAGTGCATTCTCTGCCGAGCGTTTGTGTAAATGCAGACATCCCACCTCTCCCGGAACTTCCGGGAGTCTCCTGCATATTAATAGTGGCTCCCTGATGCCCGCAAATTATATACAGTATCACGGAAATCAATTTTTTTGAGAGCGAGTGAGAGAAAAGCAAGAGAGAGCGTGAGAGCGACCACGAGAGAGAGCGCGCATGCGAGAGCGAAGGCAAGCGAGCGCGCGGGCGAGAGAGAGCGAGCGCGAGAGAGAGCGCTTGACAGCGCGCGAGTGACGAGAGAGAGAGAGAGAGAGAGAGCGCGCGCGCGCCATGGCAGAGTGTTCCAAAAAAATATAAAACGTACGTCACCCCAGACTACACTAAAGTGTACCCCTGCCTAATAGGGGTCAAAATAATGACAGTGTTGCTCGCTGCACTGTTTGCAACAGTGACTTTTCTATTGCCCATAGTGGGTTAAGACTGTAAAAGACATGTTGAGGTGAGTTTAACAGATGTCATTCGTTCATTAGCATAGCTAACGTTATTTAAACTAGCTGGCCAGCTGCTAAAGAGCTACTCTATTGCAGACATCCCACCCCTCCCGGAAGTTCCGGGAGTCTCCCACAAACTGATGGTGCTACCTCCCTGAAATGAGTTTTTGCAGGGTGGAATGTCTGTAAATGAAGGAGGTATGATTCATCCACATGAGATGAGATCTTACAAAATAATGATGCCCAGCAACCTGAATGTTGAAATCGTACTAACAGTAGAGTTGTTGATGAGTGGGTGGAAAGGAGACATTTCAAAGTTCAAAAAGTAAGCTTATTATCAAAGTACATATCCATCACCATATACTACCTTGGGGTTTGCCTTCTCGCGGGCATTCATAGTAAACACAAAGAGATGCAATAGAATCAATGGAAAAACTGCAAAAGCAACCAAAAGACAAATTGTGCACATATCAAAAACAGTAATAAGTATTGACAGCATGAGTTGTAGAGCTCTCAAAAGTGAGCACATAGGTTGTGAGATCAGTTCCGTGTTGTTTTGAGAGAAGAAATCAATTCTGTTCAAGTGCCTGATGGTTGAGGGGTAATGGCTGTTCCTGAACTTTGTGGTGTGGGACCAAAGTTCCTGCACCTCCTTCCTGTGGCAGCAGCTAGAGAGAGCGTGCATAATGGTGAGAGTCTGTGATGATAGATGCTGCTTTCCTGCGACAATGCTCCCTGGAGATGTGCTCAGTGGTGCAGAGGGCTTTACCTGTGATGGACGCCTGTAATCACTACCTTTTGTAGGAGCTTCCATTCAAGGCCATTGGTGTTTCCATACCAGTCTGTGATGCAACCAGTCAATATACTCTCCACCACACATCTATAGAAGTCTGTCAAAGTTTTAGAACACTTGCTGTATCTTCACAAACTTCAAAGAAAGTAGAGACACTGCTGTGCCTTCTTTGTAATGGCAGTTACATGCTGGACCCAGGACTGACCCTCTAAAATGATAACGCCGAGGAATTTAAAATTGCTGACCCTCTCCACCTCTGATCCCCGATGAGGACTGGCTCGTGGTCCCCTGGTTTCCTCCTCCAGTCAATAATCAGCTCTTCACATTTGCTGACGTTGAGTAAGAGGTTGTCTCCCTCCTATATGCTGATTCACCACCACATTTGGTTGAGCCAATACCAGTGGTGTTGTCAGCAAACTTAAATATTGTATTGGAGCTGTACTTAGCCTCACAGAGAAGTAGCAAGTGAGTCGAGCAGGGGGCTAAGCGCACAGCCTTGTGGTGCACCTGTGCTGACAGAGATTGTGGAGGAGATGTTGTTGCCAATCCAAACTGACTGGGGTCTGCAAGTGAGGAAATCGAGGATCCAGTTGCACGAGGAGGTACTGAGGCCAAGATCTTGGAGCTTATTGATTAGTTCTGAGGGGATTATTAGTGTTGAATGCTGAGCTGTAGTCAATGAAGAACTTCCTGATGTATGTATCTTCACTGTTCAGATCTCCAGTGTTGAATGAAGAGCCAATGAAATGGCATCTGCTATTGACCCGTTGTGACGGTGGGGAAACTGGAGTGGATCCAAGTCACTTCTCAAGCAGGAGTTGATAGGTTTCATCACCAGACTCTCAGATTACTTCATCACAGTCCTACTGGATGACTGTCATTGAGACAGGTTAGCACATCCTTCTTGGGCACCGGTATAATTGAAACCTGTTTGAAGCAGGTGGGTACCTCAGACTACTGAAGTGAGAGGGTAAAGATCTCAGTGAACACTCCAGCCAGTCCATTAACACATGTCTTCAGTACTCGGGTAGGTAGACAAACTGGGCCAGGTGCTTTCCACAGGTTCACCTTCCTGAAGGGTGCTCTCACAACGACTGAAATCATGGGGTCAGCAGGGGCTGTGGGAGTTTATGAAGATGCCTTTTTTAAAAAAGCGTCCATCAAAGCGAGCATAGAAGGCATAGAGTTCACCTGGCAGTGAAGCCTTGGTGCCACCCATGTCGCTTGGTTTCACTTTGCAAGAGGTGGTAGTATTCAAGCCCTGCCAGAGCTGCTGGACATTCATCGGTGAATCAAGTTTGGTCATGGATTGCCACCTTGCGTGCGAGATGACTTTCTAGAGATTGCGCTTGGACCTCTTGGTCGCCAGACCTGTATGGCAATGATCTTCATTTCTCCTGAAGCCAATGGCCATCTCCAGATCTGAGGGCAGTTGGCTCAAAGTTGTTGATGAGTAGGGATGTCAAAGGTTACAGTGGGAAGGCAGGAGAATGGGATTGAGAGGGAAAACAGATCAGCAATGATCAAATGGCAGAGCAGACTTGATAGGATAAATGGCCTAATTCGGCTCCTTTGTCTTGTGGTCTTCTGAGAAAAGGTTGTGCAAGCTCGGGCTTTTCCTTTCTGGAGTGTCAGGGGATGAGAGGCAACTTGACAGAGGTGTATAAGAGAGACAGAGATAGAGTGGACAACCAGTGCCTTTTTCCCAGGGTGGAAACATCTAATATGAGGAGGCATAATTTCAAGATGATTGGAGGAAGATATAAGGGTATGTCAGAAGTAGTTTTTTTTTGAAAAAACAGAGTAGGGGTAGTGGTAAATCAGAAACATAGAAAACCTACAGCACAATGCAGTCCCTTCGGCCCACAATGTTGTGCCAAACACATACTTACTTTAGAAATTACCTAGGGTTACCCATAGCCCTCTATTTTTCTAAGCGCCATGAACCTATCCAGAAGTCTCTTAAAAGACCCTATTATATATCCGCCTCCACCACCGTCACCAGCAGCCCATTCCACGCACTCAACACCCTCTGCGTAAAAAAACCCTGACATCTCCTCTGTACCTACTTCCAAGCACCTTAAAACTGTGCCCTCTCATGTTAGCCATTTCAGCCCTGGGAAAAAGCCTCTGAATATTCACACGATCAATGCCTCTCATTATCTTATACACCTCTCATCCTTGGTCACTCCAAGGAGAAAAGGCCAAGTTCCCTCAACCTATTCTCATAAGGCATGCTCCCCAATCCAGGCAACATCCTTGTAAATCTCCTCTGCACCCTTTCTATGGTTTCCATATCCTTCCTGTAGTGAGGCGACCAGAACTGAGCACAGTACTCCAAGTGAAATCCAACATTAAGGAAATTTTAAACACAGAATGGTAGAGTGGTAGAATCAGAAACATTAAGGAAATTTAAAAGATTCTTGGACAGATGAAATGTGCTTTCTATGTTTCTATGAAAACAAAATCAAGGGAAGCACCGGATTGATCTTGGGCTAGGTTAAAAAGTCAACACAAGAATGAGGGCCGAATGGCCTGCACTCTACTGTTCTATGTTCCAATAGAGAGACACCTGTCGCCTGTACCAGTTAGGCTGCCTTCACAGGGTCGTAGGTCAGCACAGGCTATTCAGTCCCTCACGTGTGCAGTGATTCCTTAGAAAGATGTCCCAGTTGACCCAACTCTCCACTCTATCCCACAGGCCTGCAGTTCTTTTTCTTAAAGAATTCAGCAGGTCAGGCTGCACCAGTGGGAAATAGAGCAAATATCTCACTTTGAAACCTTTCACCTTGAGGCAGTTCTGTCCAAGGGTCTTCCACCTGAGAGGTCAGCTCTGCTTCTCTTCTCCTAGTTGTTGCCTGAGCTGCTGAATGTTTCCAGTATCCTATAGTCTTCTGGTTTCCACTTTAAATCTGCGCTCATCCACACTGCATCCAAAATACTTTATTTCTTCTCATCAGTACTGTACGCGATTTCAAACGCTGCTGTCTCTCTGTTTGTGCTGTGAAGGGAATCACTGCAGTTTCCCAGTCCAGCCAGCAGCTGTAACCCCTTGTCCCTGGAGGTACTCCAGTAAATCTCTTCTCTCCAACCCCACCAGCTGTGATGTTGTGATGTGTAGAACTGGACACTGCTCCCCAGATAGGAGGAAGCTGTGTGGTGTGAATACACCCAGCTTTCAGCTACATTCTTGCCTGCAAAGCACAGGGTCCAACAGATGGTATTAAACTCTCCTCTCCTCTGGTCATTCAGTCCCTAACAGAGACAGAGATAGGATATCAGGTGAAGGTAGACACAATCCTCAGTGTTTATCCCTCATGCACACATCTCCGGGTAAGCAGGAGGTGCCTGACTCCGGGGTCTTTCTGTAAAGAGCTTATTACTCTCACAGAGCACTGCACGGTAACAGAGACAACTTAAATATTCCTTGTTACTTATCCATGAAAAGCCAAAAATATTTGCTTTGCTATGTCATAATAAACAGGAAATACTGCAGCTTTCCACTGCTCAGCCCGCTTGTACCTCATTTGTCACAACAACCTCACCAGCCAGGAAAATCTTCGGAACGTTAGTAATCCAGGGAGACAGAATCCTTGCAAAGACTGGATAACATTTCCTGGCAAGGCGTTGTTGTGGGGAGTGTGGACAACTGTGACCCATCATTGCTGCTGTGTTGGAGAGAACTTTTGCAGAGATGAGCTCCAGTACATAGGGCTCGGGGCACGAGCATGGGAAAGGAAGGTTAGGAGCAGTCAGTAAGGGCAACACAGGGATTCAGAATCAGATTAAATTTTCACATCTACATCGGAACATACAGTGACAAGCACTGCTTGTGTTAACTACCAAGGATGTGCTGGGAGCAGCCCACAAGGGAAACACCAACTAGACCAGTAACAGGCTCTCAGTGAGTGATAGGTTCAAGCTGCAGGAGTGGTCACAGAGAGGTCGCTGACCATCTGCTGGAGTTAGGGTTACTTTCGAGACACTCGAGACGTGGGCTGTCTACAATGTGTAGACGTTACCCTCCATTTCCCTGAGACAGTCGGGAGCTGGCAGTAGGAAGGGAGCAGATTGGGTGATCCGTCATAAATACCCAGAATCCTGGCAGCAAGGAAATCAACCTCCCTCAGCAAGCAGTAGGAACAAGGTACGGTGGAGAGGAAGTACTTGCAACCATTTAGTACCCATGGTGTAGGGGAGCTTGGAGACCAAACCTCACAGATTCCTTTTGCTGAAAATCATTGAGGAGGAGGACTTTCTTCCATCCCCCTGACCTGCAGGAGTGTCGGGGTGAAGTGTCACCAAGGTCAGTGGGTAGGGAGATAGTGGCCCTACGGTCCATTCCCTCACCTTCACACTATCGAGGGAGTGCTGTGTCCTCACAGACATCGTCTCGCAGAGAATAAACCAGAGGCTATGTCCTCTCAGGGGGATGGGAAGACCAGGCCATCACTGGTGTGGGCTGCTGGACAGAAACGCATGAATGCTCAGCCACTGTCAGAGAGAGTGAGCATCTCATTTTAATTTGAGCTGGCTTGTTGTTAGCATAAACACAGCAAATTCTGCAGATGCTGGAAATCCAGAGCAACACACACTAAATGCTGGAGGAACTCAGCAGATCAGGCACCATCTATGGAAATGAAAAAATAGTCGATGTATTGGGCCAAGACCCTTCTTCTGGACTGAGAAGGAAAGGGGAAGATTCCAGGATAAAGACTGGGAGAGGTGGAGGAGGACAGTTAGAAGGTGATAGATGAAGCCACACACACAAAACGCTGGAGGAACTCAGCAGGCCGGGCAGCATCCGTGGAAATGAACAGTCAATGTTTCGGGCCAGAACCTTTTGTCAGGAAGGTCTCAGCCCGAAATGTTGACTGTTCGTTTCCATGGATGCTGCCCGACCTGCTGAGTTCCTCCAGCGTTTTGTGCATGTTGCTTTGACCCCAGCGCCTGCAGAGTATTTTGTGTTTACGATAGATGAAGCCAGATGGGTGAGAAAGATAAAGAACTGGAGGTGATAGGCAGGTGAGATGAGGTGAGAGGCCAGAGCAGGGAATAGAAGAGGGAAGTGAATTTTTTTTTTAACTAGAAATAGAAATTGATATCCATACCATCAGGTTGAGGCTACCCAGACAGAATATAAGGTGTTGCTCCTCCACCCTGAGGACAGCCTTATCGTCACACAGGGGGAAGAAATGTGCATTAATTCCTCCCGGAACTTATTCCTGTAAGTGGCCAAAGTGCCACAGCTGCTCATCACCTCTTCCCTCATGTCCACTCAGTGTCCCCACTCTCACCTCCACTCAGGGTTCCGCACAGTCCTTACAGGTGAGGCAGCACTTCACCCGTGAACCTGCTGGGGCTGCCCACTGTGTCTGGTGCTCCCGATGGAGACTCCTCTACACTGGTGAGACTGCTTCGTCTATCCGCCAAAAGCGGAACTTCCTGGTGGGCAAACATTTTAATTCCTATTCCCATTCTGGCGCGTCGGTCCATGGCCTCCTCTGGTGCCAGGATGGAGCCTCCCTCAGGGTGGAGGAGAAACACCTTGTATTCCACCACGGTAACCTCCAACCTGATGGCATGAATAGACATGATACCAGTGCGATCATGTTTGCTGTCGTGTGCAGGGGCAGCAGGCTGAGGGTAGCAGACACCAACAGAATCAACAAACTTATTCGTAAGGCCAGTGATGTTGTGGGGATGGAACTGGACTCTCTCACGGTGGTGTCTGAAAAGAGGATGCTGTCCAAGTTGCATGCCATCTTGGACAATGTCTCCCATCCACTACATAATGTACTGGTTGGGCACAGGAGTACATTCAGCCAGAGACTCATTCCACCCAGATGCAGCACTGAGTGTCATAGGAAGTCATTCCTGCCTGTGGCCATCAAACTTTAAAACTCCTCCCTTGGAGAGTCAGACACCCTGAGCCAATAGGCTGGTCCTGGACTTATTTCCTGGCATAATTTACATATTACTATTTAATTATTTATGTTTTTATTATTATTTAATTATTTATGGTGCAACGGTAACAAAAACCAATTTCATGGGATCAATAAAATATGACTATGACAATGACTTCCAGTTAAAAAAAAATTTCCTTTCCTCTTCCCTCTTCTTCTATTCCCACTCTGGCCTCTTACTTTTACCATACCTCCCCATCTCATGCTCCTTCCCTTTCTCCTATGGCCCACTCTCTTCCCCTATCAGATTCCTTTCTCTCCAGCCCTTGACTTTTCCCACCCACCTGGCTTCACCTGTCACCTTCCAGCTAGCCTCCATCCCCTCCCCCCACCCTTTCATTCTGGTGTCTTCCCCTTTCCTTTCCAGTCCTGAAGAAGGACTTCCTGATCTGCTGAGTTCCTCCAGCATTTTGTGGGTGTTGCTTTGTTGTACGGATGTTGGCTACATTACTACAGTAACTCTGCTCAACTGTGCTTCATAGAACATAGAATAGTACAGCACAGTACAGGCCCTTCAGCCCACAGTGTTGTGCCGACCCTCAAACCCTGCCTCCCATATAAGCCCCCACCTTAAACTCCTCCATATACCTGTCTAGTAGTCTCTTAAATTTCACTAGTGTATCTCCCTCCACCATTGACTCAGGCAGTGCATTCCACGCACCAACCACTCGCTGAGTAAAAAACCTTCCTCTGATATCCCCCTTGAACTTCCCACCCCTTACCTTAAAGCCATGTCCTCTTGTACTGAGCAGTGGTGCCCTGGGGAAGAGGCGCTGGCTATCCACTCTATCTATTCCTCTTATTATCTTGTACACCTCTATCATGTCTCCTCTCATCCTCCTCCTCTCCAAAGAGTAAAGCCCTCGCTCGGTGAGTGTGGAATACTACAACCATGAAAGGCATTGTGCAGATGCAAATCTGAGTATTGAGTATAGAAGCTCGATGTGCCCTTGCAACCTATAATGCTCTCTCAGGCCACTGGCAGTGTTGGACTGGTACATTTTTCAAATTACTGGATCATACAGCATCCCAATTTTAATTGACCTTTTATTAAGATGTTATACTGTACTGATGACAAACTTCCTCTGAAACTTATAGGGAAGCCAGAAATGAAAACCCAATGAGTCGAAAGAGAGCACTATTGTCGGGTCCCAGAACAGGAGGCCCAATGAGTTAAAAGGAAGAGAGGAAAAGGGCACTGCTCAGCTTAAATGGAGTGTGAGAAATTAGGTCCCAACATGTTTGAAAGTCATACTGAAAATCGGATCCTGGTGAGTTTAAAAGGAGCATGGGAAAAGAAGCCCTGGTAAATTAAGGAATGGTGGGAATGGGGCCCTTGTGAACATACAGGCAACACAGAAAACAGGGCCCCCATGAGTTTAGATAGCTGAGCTATCAGGATTTCCAAACAATGTGCCTTCTGTAATATTGTTCTGGAACAGAAATAGCAAAAGATGAATGACTAAGCAAACCTGAGAAAGTGCGTTGTGTCCTGTGGACACAATTCTCACTCTGTTCAACCATTAGCTCACTCACCTGAATGAAGGGTGAGCGAGGCAGAAGGTACGGACATTTTGACCAGTATATCTGACCTTCCTACTATCTCGTACAAGGACCCTACAAAGACAGGGTGAACTGCAGCTTGATGGTACACAGGGGCTGGAGTCCTGGTACATCACAGGTCACTCAGCCACACCCAATCTCAGGACCTGTAGTGTCTTGGATTATATAGGCAGTGATCAATGCTTCTGCAACAGTAAAAGGAAAGGGGAACTGGCAGAAGAACAGGAAACTTCGCTTTTAGCTCAGACAAAAGAGTAACTTAAAGCGATTAAGGATTCTTTGGACTCAAAGACAGTGGGTTACTGGACATTTTCTATGTGTTTAAGCATCACAGCATGATGCCAGTTTCTGGTAGGTAGAGCTGACAAAAGCAGGGGTAAACCATTACCAGGCCTCCAGGGTTATGCTGGAGAAAGAAAGAACAATTCAGGAGGAGAGGAAATAGGGCTTTGTCTCCAAAACTGTTAAGTACTGCGATGGCTGAGGTGGATGTCTGGGCCAGGAGGTATGATCACACCTAGAGGAACCTCCAGGGTTGGGAATCGTCGGGAAATATGATCACATCGAGAGGAAGCTCCAGGGTTGGGAATCGTCGGGAGGTGTGATCACACCTAGAGGAAGCTCCAGGGCTGGGAATCGTCAGGAGGTATGATCACACCTAGAGGAAGCTCCAGGTATGGGAATCATCGGGAGGTATGATCACACCTAGAGGAAGCTCCAGGGTTGGGAATCGTTGGGAGGTGTGATCACACCTAGAGGAAGCTCCAGCGTTGGGAATCGTCGGGAGGTGTGATCACACCTAGAGGAAGCTCCAGGTATGGGAATCGTCGGGAGGTGTGAGCACACTGAGAGGAGCCTCCAGGGCTGGGAATCGTTGGGAGGTGTGATCACACCTAGAGAAAGCTCCAGGGTTGGGAATCGTCGGGAGGTATGATCACACCTAGCGGAAGCTCCAGGGTTGGGAGTTGTCGGGAGGTGTGATCATACCGAGAGGAAGCTCCAGGGTTGGGAATTGTCGGGAGGAGAAGTACAGTGTTTGGCCGATATTTGGGCACTTTGCACAGTGCCATTGTTGACTGGGGCGAGTCTGGCAAATGGGGCACTTCCACTCCACCTTTGCTTCATGTGTTCTGGTTCATGCGATGTCCGGTCTGACTTTGTTCATGAGATGTTGATCAGACCTCTGTGTCACGAGTGAAAAGGGGCATTGTGATGGGGCTTTCTGAGTGAGGGTGGAGGCCCCACTTTCACACCTTCTCTGCAACCCCACTGGATACCTGACAGCTTTGAGGGATAAATTCAACCTCTGACTGCTTTTGAAAATCCCTTTAAAGTAGTAGCGAAGTCACTATTTAAGTTAGAGATTGTGAAGGAGGTAAACCGTTCAGGGGAGAAGGTACAAGAATGGGATTGAAAAAAATCAGCCCTGAGTGAATGTCAGAGCAGACTGGTGTGCTGAATGGCTTAACTGCGCCAAGTTGCCCCATGTCACTTCCCCCCTTGACGAGACTGGTGTGCTGAATGGCCGAACTGCGCTAGGCTGCCCCGTGTCACTTCCCCCCCCCCCGACTACGCCAGGCTGCCCCGTGTCACTTGCCCCCTTGACTGAGCCAGGCTGCCCCGTGTCACTTCGCTCCTTGACCTCACCAGGCTGCCCCGTGTCACCTCCCCCCTTGACGAGGTTGAACAGAACCAGTGGGCACAGCAGCTCAGTCACCCACAGATCCAACACTCACAGTGGGGATTTGAGACCCATTCCCTAGTGACAGAGGAAAGTAGTTAACAAAAACCTGGAGTCTGTGCAGGAACTCCCAGGAAGATCGGGTGGATTTAGACCCTATGACAATGAAGGATCAATCATATACTAACAAGCTAGGATGGTGTGTGACCTGATGGGGAAGTACAGGTGGTGGTGGTGGTACTCCCAAGTTCCTGCTGCTCTTACCCTCATTTCCATGCAGTGTGATGGTAGCCATGCTGACACGTTGTAAATCAGCTCTACGGGCCTGGAGCTCTGGAGCTGAGCAGTCAGTGCTGGTGCCCTCCATACTTACTGACATCTAATGCCTCATCTCAACAGTGGCAGGGAAACCCGATCACTCCCTCTATTTGAGCATTAGTGATCAGGATTACGTAAAATTAGTTTACAAAATTACCTGAAGTACAAGACCCTCCTGATGTTAGTGCAGCTACTGCATGAATTACTCCCGGAGATTTCTAATCCATCAGTAGTAAATGGAAGAGGCCTTTTAACCAACTCCATTCGTCACTGCTTTGACAACCCGACTTGCACATTGCTTGGCTCATTATACAAGATGGGTCTCTGATCAATATTTCATTTGCAGAATCAATTAACTTCTCACTGACATTCAGATCAGAGTTAAATTATCCCTAAAAGTTTCCAAGTGATTATGGAGAAGGCTGTGACCCAGCAAAGAAGCCACACCATCACACTAACAATCAGACTGAGAACACAGGCAGAATCCTGCATGATATAATCTACACAGGTCAACAATAGTTATTACGATTGTCTTAGCTCGGTAAATATCACTGGATTTGTACAAGAGAGGAAGCACTGCAGCGACAAGCTCTGAGAGATAGGTATGAGATAAAACAGAGGGATTGTAGTTTGGGAATCACTTCAAGGTAGCAACCTTACCGGAGCGGAGTCAGGTAGTGGCATGTGGATTGATGAACCTGCCTAACTGATTAGCACACGTACTAGAAGTTAAATGTCCCATTACAAACCAGACCATCCAGTTCCTATTCTGATAACTACAAAAGGAACACATTGGATGGATGTGGTATGTCTAAGTCACAACATGCTGAGAGTGTTACCCTAATTTACTTTCAGACAGACTTGAGAATAGGAGATAAGGGATTCATTCAGCCTCTGTACCTTGACACACACCCGTCTAGGGCTAGGCAGAAAATATTGTTTCCCAATCCAGAGAGCACCTCCCTTCCCCACCCTGATTTAGCACAGACTGTTCCACAAGGATTTGTGAGCCCAGTTGGTGGCAGAGTGGATCCCCAGCCTCAGGGCAGCAGAATGCCACCCTGTGCTAGAGCTGGCTTTCTGTCAGGTACATGCAAAGAGCACCCCTCCCATGAAACAGGACACATGACGTGCCCTAACCTCACCTTGCACTCAGCATCTGTTGAATTTCCTCAGGAAGTTGTAACAAAACCTGATTAACTGAGAAGTTTGAAGGATGGTTTGAACACCCTTGGGATCAACTTTCACTTGCAGACCGTGGGTCCAAACTTTACTCCAGTGACAAATTCTGGGGGACTACATCTGCTGCCCAGTTTGTGGAACACATTGCCTCAGTCAGCTACGTTGCTGGACCTTTTTTTTTTTAGCTCAGTGCTAAACTGAGGCTCCGTCATCACGATGGAGGAATGCAGAAGATTCGAGAATACTGTGGAAAGAACAGAAGTTCCTCCCAGTGCCCTTTTCCAGCTAACGTCATGGAAACAGATTATCTGATTGATATCACAATTTTGTTGAGTAAGAGTTGTCATACTTGTCCACAAAAAATGTTAAATCAACGTAAGTTAATTCATTCTTTTCAATGTAACCAGCCAACAGTGGAAGTGACCATCAAGTGTGTCATGTTTAACATAGACATAGAACTGTACAGTACAATACATCCCCTTTATCCCATGATGTTGTGCCAATTCTTCAACTTACTCCAAAATCAACCCAACCCTTCCCTCTCACGTAGGCCCCCATTTTTCTTTCATCCATGTGCCCAAGAGCCTCTGAAATCTCCGTAAAGTACCTGTCCCTCCTACCACCCCCAACAGTACATTCATGCATTTACCACAGTGAAAAAAAAACTACCTGACATCCTCCTAATACTTTCCTCCAAGCACCTTGAAAGCATGCTCTCACACACTAGCCATGGCCACCCCAGGGAAAAAGGTGCTGGCTGTCCACTCTGTCTATGCTGCATATCTATAACTCAATCTCCTGGTTAATGAAGGCCAACACAGAATAAGCCTCCTTTCCCAACAGAAGAGGGGTTCCTTGCCTGCGTGCCTACAGGTAAACAGCTGTATCTCATTGCCAAACACAGTGGTACCACTAGTATAGTCACTGCCTCACAACTCTGCAAACTGGCTGTAACCTGGACTTTTGGCACTGCCTGTCTAGTGTTCACACATTCCCCCTGTGATCATGTGGATTTCCTCTGGGTGTTCCGCATCCTAATGAGGCAAAGGTAGGAAGAGTAAATGGCTGCTGTAAATTATCGCTTGTGTGGGTGAGTGGTGGAATCTGAGGAGGTGAGGGAAATACAGGGAGACTAAATTGGGTTAGTGTAGGGTCCTGTGGAATATGATTCTAAATGAGACCTTGCAGGTTCTGGAGGGGTTAAAGTGTTTTGGTACCAGTATAACTTGGCGAATTTAATGCTCCAGTTCAATCAGAGACCATAGCTACACTCTTCACCTTAATACCCAGCAGGAGAAATTCTTCACCTGCAGAGAGTCAGTGCAAAATCATCAGCCTCACTGCTGGAGGAAGATAAAGTGGTCACTGTCATCACCACAACAACTATGGCCAACAATCAGTGCAAGAGTCAAGAACATTACAAACTTTCCACCAGCTGCTTCCAGACATACGACTGGTGTCACATCCTGCACCTTCCCTCTGAACTGTACACTGACCACAGTGCATCCTCTAATTTAATCATGAAGATTCTTACATCCTGCTCTGGAGCCCTTACTGGGCTCTGGGATTCAGTGTTAATTGATATCTGGAAGTCATACTGGTATAATTGCATGAGTAAGTCCAATGCCACATTTTGAATATTGTGTGTCGTTCTGGTCTTAGACCTACTGGGAGGATGTCATGAAGTTGAAAGGGGGCAGAAAAAGATTGACAAGAGAACCAAAGCGGAAGGCTTGAGTTATAAGGAGAGGCTGGGGCTTTTCCCCATGAGTGTGGGAGGTCAAGGGGCGACCTGATAAAAACATGAGTGGTGTGGGCACACTCTTTTTTTCCAGGATAAGGGAGTCTAAAACTAGAAGGCTTAAAGCAAGAGGTGAAACCTTTAAACCTGATCTGAAGGGCACATTCTTCCCAACGCAGAGGGTAGTGTGTATATGGAATGAGGTGCCAGACATGTACATTGACAATATTTTAAAGACATTTGGACAGGTGCCTGTGGGAAAGGTGACGGGGGATATGGACAAATGGGACCAGGTCAGGGAGTGTTAGAGAAGAGGAAGGGTGAATACTACTCCATCTCCTGGTTGGGTACAGAACCAAGACCAGGACCAGGGTCACGGTCTCAGGTCAACTGGTCAAGACTGAGATGACAAGAAATGTCTTCACTCAGAGAGTAGTGAATCTTCAGAATTCCCTGCACCACAGGACTATGGGTGTTCAGTCACTGAGCTTATTCAGGGCTGATAAAAGTAATCAAGGAAGGGAAAGAGCCATTGAGTTATACTCCTTGGGAGAAAGGTCACTCAGCACACATGTGTGTGTGTCCATGCTGACCAAGACTCAAGCTAATTCATTCCCCAACATGTCCCTTATCCCTCGAAGCTTGTCATCCATATACCTGTCCAGATAGCTAAATATATGTAATGTACCAGGCTCGGGACAGACTTTAACTTTAAGACCCTGCCTCAACCAGCTCCTCTGGCAGCTGGTTCCGTACATCTACCACCTACTGTATGAAAAAATGCACTTCTCAGATTCTTACTAAACCCGTCACCCTTTAACCTTACAACTATGCCCTCGATTTTTGATTCTCTGGCCTCATAAAAAAGGTTTGTCTAAACCCCTCATGATTTTATACACCTCTGAGATCATCCCTCAATCCTCTACGCTTCATGCAGTAAAGGCCCAGCCACTTCAACCTCTCCCTGTGACTCAGTCCCTCAAGACCTTGGAGGTCTTTTTGGTATTCTTTCCAGCTTAATCACATCCTTCCTATAACAGGGTGACCAATACTGAGCACGTTTCTCCAAGTGTGGCTTCTTATTCATAACCTTTCAACTTCTATATTCAGTGCCCTAACTAAGGAAGGCCAATGTGCCAAAAGCAAGAAGACGTGGGGAAAAAAAATGGAGCATTGATCTTGATAGATGGTGGGATATTCTCAAAGTGTCTATCCCTCTACCTATTTCTTACAACTGTCCTGCTCCTGGTTGAACACGGTAACTAAGTCCTTTGCATTGGTTTGGGGGGGGGGGGGGGGGCGGGATTTAACAATTCAGCTAAAATGTTTCCTCTACCAGAGCTGCACCCCTTCCTCCCTCAGCCACTGCTGCGAAGATTGAGGCTAGGAGTATCATTGTCCAGCCTCAGGCTCGACCCGCTGCTCAATAGTGAAGCAAAGTTACCAGGTTTGAAGGTATTAGTTGTCACGTGGTTGCTCTGTGGTCTTGTGCATGTTGCGAAGGGGAAGGAGGGGAAAGAGTCCACCCACAGGCCACGGTCATGGCATGGATTCAACAGCAAGCTTCTTCAGCACTACTTGGTTCAGCTGCTCCATTTTCGTCATCTCCTAGGGCCCCATGAGACTCTACGGGTTTAGCCTGTGCCTGGTACAGCCTGACACTGGTGCATGGGCAAATGGAGTCAGCAGTGGGGAGGGGAGGTGAGGGTGGAGGGACACAAGGGCTGCCAGATCTCATCTGGCACCTGCATCAAGGTTTAGAATCATGGGCGACCTGCACAGGGGCAACAGTGGCCAGAACCAGTGAGAGGAAACAGGGAGTGGATTACACAGGAAAAGCCATGGAGCCCATGAGCAGGGCATGGGAGTCCCAGGTCTGAAAATCTGCTGCAAACGGCAAACACTGGTAAAAAAAACTCGACAGGGCAGGCAGCACCTGTGGGCCCAACTATCTGCACCCTGGTTCTCCAGCAATGAACCCAGCTTGCATTTGAGTAGAATCACTTCTTAACCTGGTGGTGGTGATCTTACTCCTGTTCTCTGCTTTTGACACACTAATCCTGCATTGTGTCCTTGTCCGTACTGCTCCGAACTCCAGCAGAGTGAACTCTGAGCAGTAAGAATGTGCCGTCAGCTTTCAGACAACAGGAGTGCGAGAGACAAGCCAGGGCATTCCCTGACAGAGGGGTCAGGAGTAGGAGAGACAAGCCAGAGCATTTCCTGACAGTAGGGTCAGGAGCAAGAGACAGGCCAGAGCATTCCCTGACAGTGGGGCCAGAAGCAGGAGACAAGCCAGGGTATTCCCTGACAGTGGGGTCAGGAGCAGGAGACAAGCCAGGGTATTCCCTGACAGTGGGGTCAGGAGCAAGAGACAGGCCAGAGCATTCCCTGACAGTGGGGCCAGAAGCAGGAGACAAGCCAGGGTATTCCCTGACAGTGGGGTCAGGAGCAGGAGACAAGCCAGGGTATTCCCTGACAGTGGGGTCAGGAGCAAGAGACAGGCCAGAGCATTCCCTGACAGTGGGGCCAGAAGCAGGAGACAAGCCAGGGCATTCCCTGACAGTGGGGTCAGGAGCAGGAGAGACAAGCCAGGGTATTCTCTGACAGCGGGGTCAGGAGCAGGAGAGACAAGTCAGAGCATTCCCTGACAGTGGGGCCAGGAGCAGGAGACAAGCCAGGGTATTCCCTGACAGTGGGGTCAGGAGCAGGAGAGACAAGTCAGAGCATTTCCTGACAGCGGGTGTCTGTTTGGGACATGGAGAGAAGGTACCAGTAGCACTTGCATTATTTCCCAGCCAGAGGGTGTGGGGTTTAAAGTTCCCAAGCATAAACACTGGAGAACTTGAAGTACAGCACTGCCCCACGGATGGAACATTAAAGTTGGTCCCCATTTACCCATCTGAGGAGATTTGAAAGGAACCTAATCATGGCACTGCCCAGTGTTTCCAGCCAATCACTGCCCTGGCCATTTCCCACATTTCCGATAAATTGTAGGGTCAGTCCAGATGAAGGGTCTTAATCCAAAACATCAACCATCCCTTGCTCTCTTTTGATGCTGCCTGACCTGCTGAGTTTGTGTGTTGCTCCAAATTCCAGTCTGCAGTCCCTTGTGTCTCGAACACTCCTGTTTGTGAAAGTTTACTGTGCACACTGCATCTTTCCCAGACTATAACAGCAACATGAAAAGCAGGCCACTGACTGAAATACTCTGATGTCCACATCTATGGGCACATTCCTTTTAAACGAGTGTTGGCTCTTTACTTCTGCCCACTCATTGCACTAGATGGATCTCGCCTTCTACTACACCGGAAAGCCAGCCCTCTCCCTGGGCAAGAGGAACATTTCAAACTGTTTCAGTCTCTGTGGTCAGAGGCTGATGTAGCAAGCTGCCCCAGGTAGCACCACCCTCGCAAACCACCCGTTGTAAAACACGATCCCACATCTGCAATATAATATCAGGTGATGAAAGGGACTTGCACCAGAAACTCAATGGCTGACGTCAACAGAGCTTGAAGTTCATGTTTGGCGCTGGTTTTGGGAAAGACTGAATGAACTGCTTCAGGAGAATCAGGACAAAATTTACCTCTGGCTGCTGCCAGGCAAAACTTTTATACCCAGGTTAACCCTGACTTCCCCATGTCTGTGGGGATGCGGGGTGGGGACACCATCAATACAAGCAGGGTCTCCCCTTTTCTTGTAGCATGGACACAGAGAGGACTGTGTGTCTCCATGTTGCTTTCATGTCTTCTGGACACCCTAAAGCATTTCACAGTCATTGGTGCTATGGTGTCAGGGAAGTCAGGAGCAATGTTTACAGGCAACTGTTGAAACCAACAGCACCAGCGCTTGGTGAGTGGGAGGGTGGGGGTGGGGGAGACATGACTCACACCAGCTACATTCACTGCTCACTCTCTCTTTGGTCAGCATGGTCACTGAGCTCCCCGACACGCTAACACTGGAGATTGGGAAGATCGCAGAGCAGGTAGGGCTGTATGGAATATAAATTTCATAAAGCAATGTCCCTACAAATATGAAATACCAAATAAATATGTTTTTAATTTTGTTTACTTGTGCTGACCTGAAGTGGCTGGAGACAAGACCCATGAAATACAGCGCTCTTAAGTGTAGCAACGGGATCACATGGACCTTGCAAAATCAACTGTTCAGATTAGCCCGGGTCGCTCATGCAGGTGCTGGACTGATTCCATGAATGGAAACTCCTGCAAAAATTGGCTCAGTGGTTTACACAACAAAGATGCCGTGAGTTTGGAGATGCAAGTGTTCCTAGCAACGATCAAGTAATGCCCCTGGGCTACCGGTCACCCTCTGGTGACCATCATGCACAGGTTGAGCAGATCTCGTGTGGACTCACTCATGGGGAAGTATGCCAGCCCCCCACAAACTGACAGTTAACCCCCTGATCGATACTGCCATGGGTTACCCTGGGTGCTCTGTACCCACAAACTGACAGTTAACCTCCTGATTGATACTGATTGATACTGCCATGGGTTACCCTGGGTGCTCTGTACCCACAAACTGACAGTTAACCTCCTGATTGATACTGCCATGGGTTACCCTGGGTGCTCTGTATCCACAAACTGACAGTTAACCCCCGATCAATACTGATCGATACTGCCATGGGTTACCCTGGGTGCTCTGTATCCACAAACTGACAGTTAACCCCCGATCAATACTGATCGATACTGCCATGGTTTACCCTGGGTGCTCTGTAGCTTCTCACCTTCCAAAGGTGAGTTAAATGCCTCCTGTAAAATACCCCTTAGTGCTGGTAAGTGGCAAAAGCAGCAAAGAGAAGCCGATGGACATAAGCTGCTGGGATGGAGAGGGATAAAGAGGGGGGAATAGGACTGATGGAATGATGGTCTGAAGGGCCTCATGTGTTTTGGCAAGGAGGAGAAGACTATGGACATTTGGCACAGGACAAGCCACTGTTGAAGGGTTCATTGTGCTCTTGAAATCTGCCTCACATTGGTGCAGATTTAAAACTGGCAGACCTTACACCTTTCTTTCAAATCTACTGAACTCAGCCCCGGGGAGGGGGCCATTACTGAATTCACCAAATGCAAAACTCAGTACACCCTGGGGACAGCAGACTTGATACAGAGATAGAAAGCAGAGAACGAACAGTACAATAGCAACAGAATGACAGACTGCCCAGTTAATGAGGGACTGCCGGAACAGGGCACAGCACGATCCCATGAAATGGGATTGCGATGAAGGGCCTCCGCATGAACCCAGACTTGTACACCAAGCTCCTCCCTGCCCATGCTGTCAGAAGGTCGGATCATGAAGCCCTGCCCCAGGACGCTCAGTGTGCGCCTCCTCATTCTCAAACCAAGGCACCACACGTGGATGTGACCAGGCCTTCGCCAGCACAGCTCCAACCATCTCTAGAGGAGGTGGGGGGGTCAGAAACTAAACGGCACTCCCCCATTGTCTGCCTGAAGACAGCCAAACATAATGGGTCCAGAAAACAGATGCAGACTGGGCAGCATGCTAATCTGACTGTGCCAGCTGGGACTGAACTGCAGGAAACAATACCATGCCTTCCCCGAACCAGAGCTCAAATGGAAAGGGCCTGTGGCTAGAGCCAACAACGCGAGTTAGAGTAGAATGACCCTTATTTGGAAGCACATGGGAGAGAGCCCTGCTCCAGGCGAAGTGTTACGGTCATAGAGACACACAGCACAGAAACAGGCCCTTCAGCCCATTGCATCGGTGCAGACCATCGCCCGCCCATTCACACAATCCCACACGAATCATTTCCCCCTCATTCCTTCACAGATTCCACTCAACTACTCAATAGGAGTAATTCACCTACCAGCCTGCATGTCTTTGGAACACGAGAGGAAATTGGGACAGCCGGAGGAACCCATGCAGTCATGTACAAACTCCAAGGTCAGGATTGAACCCAGGTTTCTGGGGGTGGGAGCTGTCTTTGAGACCACGGTTAACACTAAACCAACTGAACTGGCTTCAGAGGATGCAGCCTTGGCTAAGGAAGTAGAAGGGAATACCCAAGTACCCGTATCTTTAGGGAGCCAGAAAACTGCCCAGACTAGAGTAGGAGCGACAAGCGTCAGCGGCCGTGCACAAAGTGGCTGTACGCTGTACCACTGAGTGACCTCCCAATGTTGCCGGATCCTGAGCAACTCCAAAAATCCTGGACGGATGCAGAAATGAGGGAACGAGCACCAACAGAACACCGCCCCCCCCCACCCCCACAACGTGAAAGCTAGATCCAGAGATGAGCCGAGGGCTCGAATGGAAAGAAGGGAATGAACTTGATCCCTCCTGCTTCAAAGCAAGCTTATCAATCAGCAAGTACTCTACCTGGAGAAACCTGCCATAGAGGGGAGCTGGACACACAAACTACCTGGAGAAACCTGCCATAGAGGAGAGCTGGACACACAAACTACCTGGAGGAACCTGCAATAGAGGGGAGCTGGACACACAAACTACCTGGAGAGATAAGAAAGCAATAAAGGGGATTAAGGCAGCACCATACAACCCTTGCACAGCAGCCAAGGATGTCAATCTGAACAGCAATCAATGGCTTCAAACTGTCTTCTCTATACTGTCAAAGCAGCAGCACCCTGTGTTACTAACTTGGCAAGATTAACTTCATGAATCTTACTTTATCCACTGGCAAGTCCCTTTGAGAAGGAAAACATCCAACAAGTTGGGAAGAGTCCAAACAAAAGCTCACAGTCAGCCAAGCAACATGGGCAAGATGAGCTGTTGGATTTCTGTGGCCACAGTCATTGCTCAGAATGCAGCAAGGTTGGAAGGGTCTCGGGCAGGAAAGTCGGCAGTGACTTTGTGCACGAGGTCCCATCTCCACAGTGGAAGAACACACCTCGACCGTCATATCACTTCAGTGATGTTATCTGAGGGACAAATACAGGTTGGGTCGGCAGACCAACTCTGCCTCCCATTCGATATTGAGCCACTGGGTTCGAGAAGGCAGATGGAACCTCGATTAAAAACTGACCAATCTGTGAACTGGCTGCACACAATACACAAAGCTAAACACAACTCCCAACAAAGGGGCTGCATTCCTTCTTCCAGTCTGCCAACCAGATTACAAATCATGTGTTGTCACTTTCTCTCTGATTACATGACTCTCTTTCTCTTTAAACACCGTCTCTGCCTGACACATCGAAGTTGCTGGTGAACGCAGCAGGCCAAGCAGCATCTCCAGGAAGAGGTACAGTCGACGTTTCAGGCCGAGACCCTTCGTCAGGACTACCTGTTGTATTGCTTGAATTTCCAGCATCTGCAGAATTCCTGTTCTCTGCCTGATAGCCATTTATACATTTCCATGTGATCTCACTAAGCATAGGTTTTCCCTTTAAATAAGTATAGTTAGGATTCCGTTCCAGTGCATTCATTTTGCCATCTAGTCACTCTCCACCGCCATCGACTACTTGCTGCTCTGATAGACTCCAGCAACATAATGTAGATGGTGAGATTTTGCTCCGTGCCAATCACGGACTCTCAGAATTTACTGCACAAAAGCTATCCATCTTGCCCATGCTAAGTGAAGAGCTAACTAACCTAGTTCCACCTCCTTGCTCAGGGCCACTAACCTGCCATCCACAGGGCTTCAGGAACTCATCCAAAGACTTTGACCTCATCACCCTTCCAGAACTTTGCCAGCTTCTAGAAATTTACTTTTCCCCTTTTCTTCTTTAACTCTTTAGTTCCTTTAAATGAGCCGTTTGACCACTTTACTAAGGAAAATAGGACCTTCTTATATTTATTCCATCAAAGCCTTTCAAATTCATACATCTAAGTTCAGCTCCCCTCAGCTCTGTCTGTTCCAAATATAACACACCTAGCCCACTTAATCTTTTACATGGCTACAAATTTCTAGTCCTAGCAACATCCTCATAAATCTCCTCCCCACCTTCTCCAGCACAAGCACATCTTCCCTGTGAATGGTGCTTACCAGAACTATACCCAATACACAATCTGGGCCCTAACCAGTGATGTACCCCACCTAGTAGGGAGCTTGAACTCAATTGTTGACAAACTTAATTGTTCTTAGTGATCTTTGAGGCAAGGAATCTGACAACCCGATCAGCTCCAACTCAGAGCCGACTTTATTCCGAGGTGCCTTCAAAACAACTCTCACACTTTACCATGGAAAAGGAGACAGAATAACTGGGGGGGGGGGGGGGAATTAAATGTCACTTTAGTCACTATGCCCACTTGGAAGATCACTTTTCAAAATTGCACTTGCTTCCTATTAATGAAAATCTAACAGCCATTTCAGATTAACACTGGTAGTTTCACTGGTTTAGTTAAATATTTATATCACCTACTTAATAGTTAATTTAACTATTTATTTTACAGTGTTCAACTATACAAGGATTCTTCCAGTTTTTTTTAATTCTTAAGGTACCAAGATTATATCAACTGCATTTCCCCAACCATGTCCAAAGCATTCCTTGTGACTTGCTGCTCTGTCTTGATACACCCAAGGGACTAGGCCACAGGTAAATCAGTCATGGTGATACCAGTCTGGGGTTATATCAAAAGCCGTCAGTTTCTTTCCCTGGAGGATGCTGCTGGAGCTGTGAGAGTTGTTGGGCTAATCACTGATCCATGACCACGTTTTCTAATCACTGGCCTTCTACACCAGCATTATGAAAGTTAACTCAAATTCTCAGACTGCTGTGTTAGAGTTTGAGCTGATGTCACTCGAATCAAAATGATCAAACCAGGTCACCATCCGCCGTTCCTTTCCAGTGCAAGAGCTCCTGCTTGGTCCAATCTTTTCTAACAGCTGTAATTCTCATCTAGTTATTCCCCTTGTAAAAACTTCATTGCCTCCCCAGAGTCGTTGGGGTTAGAGGTCACTGAAATTTTAATACCTATGCTTATCTATACAAATGCCATTCAACAGCCTTGATCAGTAATTCTCTCAGATGGTTTAAATGGTTATCTAGCTACTTCTCTCATGTCAAGAGTACCTGTCTCCTCCACTCACTCATTCAAAACTCCAACTAAACTTTCAAACCTATTCCCTCTTCTACCACAGAGAAAAGTTTAAAGTCAGCACTGTCCACATAACTGGTCTAATTAGCTTTAATTCTGTTTCCAAGTTCTTAGTTCCACTCCTTCAAAACAGAATGCATTTTTATTGTTAATTTTATTTTTTCTTTGAATTAGTTCTATCCTGGGTCACTTATTTTTTCCCTTACACCAGCTAAAATCCTTCCATATCGTCTCTGTGTCCTTTTTACCACAGTTCCCCACATGTAACGGATCTATTTTGTGATACATGATTTGTACACCCATTCTGGGAGGTTATCCGTGTTCATAGGATCATGAGAACCACAGATCCCACTGAGTTCACGCGGACCATTAACTGCACATTTATACTAATCTGCCATTAATCCTGATAGTTGATGTACAAGTCTCTCTCCCCAGCTGGGAAATCCAATTTCTCGCATTCGAAGTACATTTAGCTTTTCCTCCATGAACTTTAGGTCAATAACGAAAATGTAATGTTTAGAAGTCTGAGTTCAATGAAGAGCATGTAATGCAGGCTAAACTGTGATATAGATTGAAAAAGGAATCCCATAATCAATAATTTGGTCAGAGCTCGAAATTCCTCAATATGGAATCATGAAAGGTTGTGAACAATTGCGTTCCCCTAAGTTTTCATCTCCCATGTTAAGTCATTTACATATGTGGTGGCAGTTCTTGGACCCAACATATGCCCTCGTTCAAGACCAGCTTTTGGATCCTTACACTTGACAACTATATGATTAGCTGAGTAACAGGACTTCTAATAAACCTACAAATAACAGAATGATACAAACTGAAAGTGCTGGAAAAACACAACAGGTCAGGCTTCATCTGGGCAGAGGAAGGCCTGCTGAGAATTTCATTCATTTGGTGTTCTGAATTGGAAGTTCCAGAATATGCTCCGATTGTCCAACAAGGGGTTGGTATTGGGTAATGAGCCTGGCCTTGGCTAGGTGACCACCCTTTCAGTGAGCAAGCAGTTAGGGATCAGTGACCAGAACTCTTTAAATTTTAAGATAGATAAGGATAAGTATGAACCTTGTGGGGGAGTATCAGCTTGGAGCAGGGCAAATTACGAGAGCATTAAGCAGGAACAGGGGAGAATTAATTGGGAACAGCTCTTTTGGGCAAGTCCACATCTGACGTGTGCAGGATGTTCAAAGACCAACTACAGAGTACAGGACAGGTATGTTCCGGTCAGAAGGAAGGACAAGGACGGCAAGGTAAGAGAATCTTGGATGTTGAGTGAGGTGACAAGAAGAAAAAGGAAAAGTCTGCAAATATTAGGAAGCTGAGAATTAAACAGAGCCCTTGAGACTATAAAGAAGCCCGAAAAGAACTCAGGTATGGAATGAGGAAAGCCAGAAAGGACCATGAAAAGTCTTTGGCAGGTAGGATTAAAGAGAATCCCAAGGCATTCTATACATACATCAAGAGCGAGAGGATAACTAGGGAGAGGATAAAGGAGGAACATTTGCTTGGATGCGGAGGATGTGGACGAGGTCCTTGATGAACAGGTGGGTAAGGTTCTTGATGAGTATCTTACATCAGTATTTATCAAGGAGAAGTACCTGAATGATAGGGAGATCAGTGCTGAACATATTAATATGAAAGGGCATTTCGGGGTAAAAAGGAAGGACGTGTTGGGTCTCTTAAAGAGCATCAAAGTGGATAAATCCCCAGGACCTGATAGGATATGCCACTGGTTATAGAGAGGCCAGTGAATATATTGCTGGGGCCTTGACCAATATCTTTGGGTCCTCGTTAACCACAAGTGAGGTCATAGAAGGCCAGTGAGTAGCTAATGTTGTTCCATTAACCAAAAAAGGAACCAGGGATAATCCACGAAACTATAGTCAGATGGTAGGGAAGTTACTGGAGAGATTTCTTAGGGACAGGATTTA
This sequence comes from Mobula birostris, assembly GCF_030028105.1. Lineage (NCBI taxonomy): Eukaryota > Metazoa > Chordata > Chondrichthyes > Myliobatiformes > Myliobatidae > Mobula > Mobula birostris. The sequence continues at coordinate 168,191 of NW_027277715.1, forward strand.
TAAGCATTTGGAAAACCACAGCCTAAATAGGGAGAGCCAGCGTGACTTTGTGAGGGGTAAGTTGTGTCTTACTAACGTGATTGAGTTTTTTTGATGAAGTGATGAGGGTGATTGATGAAGGTAGAGCTGTGGATGTTGTAAGAATGGATTTTAGTAAGACATTTGACAAGGTCCCTCATGGAAAGCTCATCTAGACGATGAAGATCCATGGGATCCATGGTGAATTGGTCATTTGGAGTCAGAACTGACTTGTCGATTGAAAAAAAAGAAGGCAGTGGTTGAAGGGACTTATTTTAGCTACAGGTCTGTGATTAGTGGTGTTCTGTAGGGATCTGTACTCAGACCTCTGCTGTTTGTGATCTATATAGATGTCCTAGATGAAACTATAGATGGATAGGTTAGTAAGCTTGGAGATGACATGAGGATTGCTCAGAGAAATGGCAGATGGAATTTAACACAAATGTGAAGAGCTTAACCTGGCCAAATGTGAAGTGTTGCACACTGTTAAGGGGCAAGACCCTTAACAGTGCTGATGAATGAGCAGAGCGATTGTTGAGTTCAAGTTCATGGCTTGGACCCCAGAATTTCTTCCTTTATATTATTTCAGCATGACCAGCAAGATTGGTGTTTTTAAGTTACCCACAGAGGTTGATAGGGTGGTTCAACTTTATAAGATTCTAGTTAGGCCGTGTCTGAAGGATTGTATACAGTTCTGGTCTCTCCATTATAGGAAGGATGTCAAAGCTTTGGAGAAGTTGCAGAAGAGGATCTCCAGGATGCTGCCTCAATTAGATGGCATGTGTTGGACACACTTGGGTGGTTTGCTCTGGAGCACTGGGGACTGAGGAGAGCTCTGAAAGAGGTTTATAAGATTATGAGAGGCATAGACAGTGGAGAGAGAGCATCTTTTACCCCAGGGTTGAAAAGTCTAATACCAGGAGGTCAGAGGTGAGAAGGTGTAGGTTCAAAGGAATGTGAGGCGCTAGAGTTTTTTTGTGTACAGAGATGGTAGCAGGAATTTTTACGAGATGCTTAGATAGGCAATGAATGTAGGGAAATGGAAGGATTTGGGCATTGTGTAGGCAGAAGGGGTTAGTTTAGTTGGCCATTTGATTACTAATTTAATTGGGTTGTCATAACATTGAGGGCCGAACATTGCTGTACTGCTCTATGTTCTGTTTGCTTTTATTCAGGAGTTCGTTGCCATGAGAGTGACCATTTCTAATGATGAAGAACCCATAGAGAACAAATCTTTGCTTTGTAATAACTCATTAACAAGTGTAATAAATCACTGATATCACTTATGATAGATGGGAATCTGACAGCAGCATTCTCAATAGTCAATCCGCTTTGTGTCTCCACAACCTAAATGTAAATCAGTGTTAAGTTCCTGTAAAACCCCAAATGACGTAATGCCGAACTATTGACCACGCAGCAGGGACAATGACAAACGTGTGTTCCAGTCTGTAATAAACCACTCTCCCTGCAACCCGTCACAAAAGGGGAAAATGTGGATCTGATCTGCGTACGACAGGTATGGGATTAAATCCTGTACTGGCAGTGAGTGCTAGTGAACGGACGTTGCCTGGAAAGTGAGACGGGCACTGGGAATGTTGGCTCAGAGTTTGGTGATCTTTGATAAGTGGGAAAGCAAATTGCCAAGAGGACACCGAGCCTACAGGGACATTGACAGGGCATGTTTGTGGGGAAACCACGACAGATGGGGTTTAGCGTGGGGAAGGGCAAGGGTTTACACTCCGGTACAACAGAATGCCAAAACATTGTTTAAATGGACTAAGATATTGATGAAAATTAAAAGTTGATACTATGTGGGTGTTTAGAGAGATTGTAGAAATACCAGAAGTTAGAATACAGGGGATTAGGTATACAACTGGGAACACTGGCTTCTTTGAATGAGAAAAGGCAAGAAGATTATCTGTGAGGACAGAACAGTGGTGCAGTTGGTACCACCAGAAGCCCGGCTTCAACCTGTGTCAAGTTTACACTTTCTCCCTGTGACCTTCTAGAGGCTCTGGGTCCCTCCCCACATCCCAGAGAAGAGTGGAGTAGTAGATTAATAGCCCAGTGCGCAGCTGAGTGGTAGAATTCCTGGTGGGCCGATAAGAATAAAAATGGTGTTAGTGTAAGTTAAGCTGTTGATGTTAGACACGAATAGAGCAGGCTGAAGGACCCGTGTCCATGCTGAATGGCAGAATGAGCTTAACAGTAACAGACATCCCACCCCGCAAAAACTCACTTCAGGGAGGTAGCACCATCAGTTTGCAGGAGACTCCCAGAACTTCCGGGAGAGGTGGGATGTCTGCAGTAAGACATGGAGAATGGGAGGTGTGCACACAGATAGAAGGATTGTTGGAATTCCTGACACTGAAGAACTGTGAATGTGCTTGCCAGTGGGAGGTGCAGATTTTTGGACAGTGGGGCATCCAAAGATCATGAGCCCAGGCAAGAAAATGGAACTGAAGGCAAAATCTTCTATGACAAGGGTCTGCATGCAGTAGTCCTACCCCTGTGGTACATGTTCTCCCAGTCTCTCACAGCACAGCTGTGATCAAGTACATTACAATTAAGGGGAAAGTGTACAAAATCAGCAGCAAAAAACAGGCCCTTTGGCCCCTCACGTCCAGGCCTACACTCAATCACCCCTTTATTAGGCACCTGCTACATGTTCGCGGTCTCTTGCTGTTGTGGGTCCATCCACTTCAAGGTTCAACAAACTGCACACTGACAGATGATTTTTCTGCACACCACTGCTGTTTGAGTTCCTGTCAGCTTGAACAAGTCTGGCCATTCTCCTCTGAGCTCTTGCATTAATAAGGCATTTTTGCCTGCAGAACTGCCACTCACTAGGTATCTTTTGTTTTTCCACACCATTCTTTGTAAACTCTAGAGACTGTTGTGGACGACAATCCCAGGAGATCAGCAGTTTCGAGATACTCAAACAATCCGTCTGCCACCAACAATCATTCCATGGTTAAAGTCTCTTCGATCACATCACTTCCCCATTCTGATATTTGATCTGAGCAATAAATGCATAAAAGCATGCAGGCATGGTCAAGGGGTTTAGTTGTTGTTCAGACCAAACATCAGAATGGGGAAGAAATGCGATGTAAATGACTTTGACCATGGAGTTATTGTTGGTGCCAGGTGGAGTGGTTTCAGAACATCAGAAACTGCTGATCCCCTGGGATTGTCATCCACAACAGACTCTGGAGTTTACAGAGAATGGGGCCAAAAAACAAAAAACAGCCAGTGAGCAGCAGTTCTGCAGGCAAAAATGCTTCGTAAATGAGAGAGGTCAGAGGAGAATAGCCAGACTGGTTCAAGCTGACAGGAAGGCAACAGTAACTCAAGTAGCCATGCATTACAACAGTGGTGTTCAGAAGAGCATCTCTGAGCACACAACACATCAAACTTTGAAGTGGATGGGCTACAGCAGCAGAAGACCACAAACATACACACTCATTGGCTATTTTATTAGGTACAGGAGGCTACTGAGTGTATGCTTCAATGTACATGTGACAAATAAAGGTAATGCTGTCAGTGTGTTGTACAAGGAGATCTGTGTTCCTATGAAGGAAAGTATCCCATATGTCTTCATCACTATCTTATCTTCCTGCTCTGCCATCTTCAGGGACCTTTGAACTTTGCCCTATCATTCACAGTACACTGTGTGTCCTATACTTAAATGCATCACCTCATACTCATCAAGATTAAACTCAATCTGCCATGCCCAATTTACCAGCTGATTAATGTCATTCAGCAGCCTAACACTCTCTCCTCATTATCAACAACACTACCAGTCTGGGCTTGAGCAGCAGAGGATATAACATTGGGCAAGTTGTTAGGAATGGGCACTCAGTGGTTGACCCGCTTACCTTGCAGACAGACATCTGATTGGTGGTGAGCGTGCCAGTCTTGTCGGAGCAGATGATTGACGTGCAGCCCAGCGTCTCCACGGAAGGAAGGCTCCTGACGATGGCATTCTTCTTGGCCATGCGCCGGGTACCCAGGGCCAGGCAGGTAGTGATGACAGCAGGCAGCCCCTCGGGAATGGCAGCCACTGCTAAGGCCACTGCAATCTTGAAATAGTAGATGGCCCCACGCACCCAGGACCCTCCGTGGACAGGGTCGTTGAAGTGCCCAATGTTGATGACCCACACAGCCACGCAGATGAGAGATATCACCTTGGACAGCTGCTGGCCAAACTCATCAAGCTTCTGCTGGAGAGGAGTCTTCTCACAGCCGGTGGACGCCATCTGGTTGCGAATCTTGCCAATCTCCGTGTTGACTGCTGTGGCCACCACAACACCCAGCGCCTTCCCAGCCGCGATATTGGTTCCCTGAGAGAAACAGCAAGCAAAGGCAAGGTCAGCAATGGCTCCAACAATTGTCAGCTGGAAAAATGAAAGGAGAAATGAAGTTTAATAAGGCACCTAAATTTTAAAAGTATCATTACTCTCCACATGAAATAACGCTTCATGCCACACACATAAAATACTGGATGAACTCAGCAGGTCAGGCAGCATCTATGAAGGGAAATGAGCAGTCGATGTTTCAATCCGGGATCCTTCATCAAGACTGGGAAGGAAGGGGATAAGATACCAGAATAAGATGGTGGGGGAGGAGGGAGGAACACAAACTGGCAGGTGATATGCGAGACTGGGTGAAGAGGAAGGAGAGTGGGTGGCTGGGGAAGGAGGCGGGGAACAAAAGGAAGGTGATAAGTGGAAGAACCTAACCATTAATGTTGAGGGGAAGGGAAGGGAGCCATAGGACTGGGGGAAAACAAAAGGGGAGGGGAGCAGAAGGGAAATTGGAGCAGAAGTTGATGTTGATGCCACCAGGTTGGAGGCTACCAAGATGGAATATGAATTGAAAGAACAGTTGTAAAAAGATTTTGATTGCTGGGTTTAGCTTTAAGTAAAACCTTTCATTCCTAGTGCATGCAGTTCTAGTCACCCCATTATAGGAAGAGTGTAGGGGCTTTGGGGAGGGCACAAAAGAGATTCACCAAGATGCTGCTTGGGTTAGAAGGCATGTGTGATAAGGAGAGGTTGGACACACTTGGGTTGGGACAGCAGAGGCTGTGGGGAGATTTGATAGAGGCTTATTAGATTATGAGAGGTAGACATTCAGAATATTTTCCCCAGGAGAGAAGTGTCAAATACTAGTGGGCATGCATTTAGTTTAACAGAGATGTGTGGGTCAATTTTTTTTTTATACACAGAGTTACGGGTACCTAGGACAGTGGTGGAAGCAGATACAATAGAGGCATTTAAGAAGCTTTTGGACAGATGCATGAATATGCAGGGAATGGATCAGCTACAGGCAGATGAGATTTAGATTGGCATTGTGGTTGGTTCAGACACAAGTGGCTGAAGGCCCTGTTGCTGTTTTGTATTCTGAGCCCCTTCACAGCAGCCATGTCATTTCCTTCTTATTGCTGAGTTAGGTGAACTACACAATTGCTCCAGGGACTATGTTCTTTATAGCAAAGTCAACTACAAAACCCCCAGTGCCAGTCTGATACAATAAACTGATCTCTGCTATTGTCAGTCTCCTTTAAACCAGCTGGCTATCTATGTGTCTGTTACAAAGATCCTCAATTAATTCCTTTCAGAAAAGCAATTTCAATTTTCCCAGATAATAACTTGCCCATACAGTGTCAGAGGATCTCCTCACAAATCTTGCTCTCACTCTTCACCCTGCATCGGAAAAGCCTTCCGTGCACTATATAATAACCGAGAGAGCTCACAATGTCTCAGAGGTGACAGCCCACCACCCGAGAGAGCTCACAATCTCTCAGAGGTGACAGACCACCACCCGAGAGAGCTCACAATCTCTCAGAGGTGACAGCCCACCACCCGAGAGAGTTCACAATCTCTCAGAGGTGACAGCCCACCACCCGAGAGAGCTCACAATCTCTCAGAGGTGATAGCCTATCACCCGAGAGAGCTCACAATCTCCAAGGTAACAACCCACCACCCGAGAGAGCTCACAATCTCTCAGAGGTGACAGTTTATCACCTGTCAGATTATCTACATATTTCAACTGTCATAATTACAACTTTGAACTGTCAGTGTTGAGTTATTCTACAGCTTACTGCTCACTACACCACTGATGCTTAGGGCAGCATGAAGGTTCTCCATCTCTATCTGTCCATACTATTGCACGCAGATGGAGGAGGATTCTTCATTGCTGTTTCTGTAACAGTTTTTCTTTAAACCAGTCAGGTTTGTTAGTCCTGAGTTGAATCCCTGAAATTGCAGGGCTGGTGGACCACTCTTAGTCAGGCCTCTACCCTTTGAACTGTTTGGCACGGGTAACCTTACCAAGAGCCAAAGCACAAGACCCTGACTCTAGCCAAGAGAGCTCTCTGGTCTATTGAGGCACGTAAGCCTACAACCCTGTGACAAGGTAATGGTCCTCCTGGAGGTTCATCTACAGATGTCACTGATAAAATACCTCCACTTGCCAACTTGGCCTTTATCAAATTCAATATCTACATTTAAGATGCCACTTGCCCAAGTCCACCAGTTGGTTACATTCTCAAACACCTCCACATTTTCATCTGCACCCTTCCTTAAGCAGATGGAAAGTGGAAACAATGCTGAAGGAACGTCAGATTCGAGCACTAAACCAACTTGACATGGAACAGACACAAGTGGCTGAAGGCGGGAGGAGAAGATGGCAGCGCGCCGCGCGTGCGCAGCTCTCCGGTGAAAAATGATGTCATATCTGTTAAATAGGGGCCGTGGACAATTCTGACTTGATGGAGAATGGACATGAAAGCACAGAGGAACATCTGGAGAAATTTCTGAAACGTTCGTCCGCTGCTGTTGTTACTGTGTGGTCAGGAATCTTTCGGAGGGTAGGCCTCAAAATCCCCGGACTTGCCTGCTTTTGGCAACCGAGAAGGAGGTCGAATCATTCCGCAGAGATGCCGTTCAGTACTTGGTGTTAGAGAACTGATCAGAGCTCGAAGTTTTCGGATGACTCAGAGTCGGATTGTGGTCGGCATGGCAGGGAGAGTTTTTCTTCCTTCTCCCGTCTGTGTGAGATGTGGGACATTTGAGAAACTTTGAACTTTACTGTGCTCACGGACTTTCTTCATCAAGTTATGGTATTGTTACACTGCTTGTAACTATATGTTATAATTATGTGGTTTTGTTAGTTTTTTCAGTCTTGGTTTGTCCTGTGTTTTGTGATATCATACCGGATGAAATAATGTATCATTTCTTAATGCATGCATTACTAAATGACAATAAAAAGGGGACTACGTGTCTTCATAACCTAATCTAACATTTAGATCATAAGACCATAAGACAGAGGAGCAGAATTAGGCCATTCAGCCCATCGAGTCTGCTCTGCCATTCCATCGTCACTGATCCTGGATCAAAGGATACAGATGTAAGGGAATACACTAGATTCTAGTTACTTGGGCCATCAGTTAATTGGAGCAACCACTTATTTGGAACAACCCTTAAAGAACAAAATTTATTCAAGAAAATAGCTGGGATTCTCTCCATTTATTTGGGACACTATCTCGCTTAATTGGGATAGAAAACTGTTGCCAAAAAGTTTCTAACTAGCATCGGTCACATGCACTGGCTTGGGTGCTAGACACTCCACCACGTTTTGAGCCAGCAGTTTTTAAATAGCACCAGTTGCATGTGTTTGTTTTCAAAAGACCAAGTAACCGTGACTTTTTTATCACTGATACTTGGCAAGAAATAAGCAGTAAGACAATTCAGAACCGTTTTGTTCACTGTGGTTTCAAGCTCGGAGATGCTAGAAATGATTAGGAGTGAAAATGAAAATTTCATGATTTCAACAAGTTAGGATCTACGGGGAATTTGAAGGTATTAACAATAATCTTTACAATGAAAGTGAAGAATTGGAGGATGCAGTCATCGAAATGCAGTCAGTCCATTATCTGCACTTGGTGTCTGCGTTGATTTTATTCATTTACAGTCAGAAGAAAGATTTGGATGAATTGCTCAGTTGTTAAGTATTAGGCTTTAAAGTACTGTAATAGCACTGGTTCTAATTTCTTCTGAATTTCATCTAAATACATAATTTGTTACTCAGTTTGTCTTTTTTGTTCCTTTTTAACTATTTCCATGAGACTTTAGCTAATTGGAGCAGCTGCTTAATTGGGACAAAATGTACTGGTCCCAATGTGTCCCAATTAACTGGAATTCACTGCAGTAGGGCAGTGACCAGTAGGTCCCTCCATCCCTTTATTCTCCCTTACCAACCGTCTTTGTTCCTTAGGGACTCAATCTCTTCATTTTGACACCATTACTTCTCATATTGACAACCAGTCTTCCTCCTTAACACACTGCTGAACTTACATTTCAGGAGCCTGTCTTATGAGGAAAGGTTGAGTGAGATGGGGCTTTTCTCTTTGGAACAAAGGAGGATGAGAAGTATAAGATTATAAGAGGTATAAATAGAGTGGACAGTGCCTTTTTGCTAGGGAGACAATGGCAAATACCAGAGGTTATGTCCAGTCCCAATGGCCAATACCAGAGGTTATGTCCATTCCCAATGGCAAATACCAGAGGTTATGGCCAATCCTTTTAAGGTGAGGAGGAAAGCTTAGGGAAGATGTTCAGGGGTAGTTTTTCTAAAAACACAGAGTGTAAAGTGCCTGGAACACCCTGTTGGGGTGGTGTAGTTGCAGATACTTTAGAGACATTTAAGAAACTCTTAGATAGGCAGATGAATGAAATTTGTGCCCACAGGAAAAAGAAGTTCAGGGTTATATGTGATGACATGTATGTATTCAGATAATAAATTTTACTTTGAAAAGAAAAATGGAGGGCTATGGGTTTTGTAGGAGGGAAGGGTTAGATTCATCAGGGAGTAAGTTAATATGTCAGCATAGCATCATAGGCTTAAAGGCCTGTACTGTTCTATATCCTAAAGGCTTTAATTTGGGAAACTTATTTTTGACTCAATTACTTTAACTTGTGGAAATATATCCTAATGTGTTGCTGGACAGAAAATCTTGTTTGCCACAAATATTTACCACTACTGGGTGAGGTGCTCTGTCACCCATCTGCTTTCACTTTGCTTCTCTCAACTTCGCCTTTAACTTGGGTTTACCTTCAGCATTGCCAATAGTTTCGGTCACGTTATGATCACTTGCCCAGAATAGTCTTTACGTCACCTTCTGTTTTCCAGTTCATTTACTAAAACCAGCACTAGGACCACATTGTTCCTCAAGGAACTCCAGCCAGTCCCCGGTGACTCAGGGGCCCTGCTATTCCGGTTCTGGTGCTTTTGAAATTAACCGTGCCTCTGTTTTCCCCTCATTATATAAGTTTATAATGCACAGTGTTGACACAGAACTTTAGTTCACAATCCTATATGGATACATCTAAAAACAGCTTCAAACACCTCCATCTACTGTTGTCCAATCCTACTTCTAACTTGTCTCCTCCTTTTGCAATTGTCCCTGAGATTGTGGCTTACAGTGAAGTCAAGTCATTGTTAAAATGAAATTATCATCCCTTGCCACTGCAGTGAATTGGCCCTAATTTTATTGCTAAAATGGCTATGGATTTCTCATCCAAAATCACATCCTGCCTCATGTTTGTCCTTTCTAGCCCATCCCATCCCTGCAATTTCTCTGATAAATAGCTCTTAAATGTTCTGCCAGCTGCTTCTTGTCCTAATCCCTCGTTAGTACAAGACAAGGATGCACATCTCCCCCTGTTCTTGGGCCCTTCTCCTCCATGGAGTCGTGTGGAAAATGGTCAGAGGGGTCACTCTTCGCTTGGCAGGCTGTAAGGTTTACATTCCCACAGTCAGGGCTCAGTGTGCTTGTTGGAGGTGTGAGAACGTGACGCTCCAGTGCTGATGAGCACACTTGACATGATATCAGGTCAACAACCAATAGCTTCTTTAAAGTATAGGCACATGGGCATCTTAAAAGAGACCAGTGACAATGCTGCTGCCTCGTAGCTCCAGAGACCCTGTCTGATGCTGACCATCACTGCTGTTCATGTGGAGATTCACTGCACGTTCTCCCTGTGAACGTGTGAGATTCCTCTGGCTGCACCTGCCTCCCCTGCATCCCAAGGATATGTGGTTCATTAGGTTAATTGGTCACTGCAAATTGCCCCTTGTGACTGAGTGAATCAAATGAGTAATGTCGATGGCAACATGAGAGAACTGCTTATAATTGATAGGATTGCTCAGTGAATCAGCATAGACTGGATGGGCTGAATGGCCACCTTGTAGGTTATAAGGGAATATATAAAGTGGATAGGGTGGTAAAATGGAAGGGTGTTTGAAGTCAGGAGCACTGGTGATAGTGGTGCAAGGACAACCATAAATTGCAGGAAAACTCTTGCAAATTGGGTTTGAATTTCTCCAAGCTGTTCCCTGCCTTTATCCCCACTTTTGCTACTTTCCTTTCATCTCCTCATCAAGGCAAATGCCACTTGAGGTTACAGCACACAGGCCTCTCTGCACAACAGATCTCTTCCCCATGCAAACCAACAACTCTTTTTTTAGGTAGCGATACAATGCAGAACCGGCTCTTTGAGCTGCACCGCTCAGCATTCCCAATTTAACCCGAGACTAATCAAGGGACAATTTACAATGACCCACTAACCTTGGATTATGGGAGGAAACTGAAGGATCTGGAGAGAACACACATTTCACGGGGAGGACGAACAGACTCTTTACAGCTGACACTGCCAATGAACTCTGACAGCCTGAGCTGTAATAGAGTCCTGCTAACAACAATGCTACTGTGGCACTTGGCCTGAAAAGTCAGTTGGTTTCCCCTCTTCATAAATGCTACTTGACCTGCTGAGTTCCTCCAGCATTTTGTGTTTGTTTCCTATAACACCAATGATTTTCTTCTGGCCTGTAAGTAATACAGCATCAGAATTCATCGCTGGGCTAATTTTCAACCTCTAAGGTCTACCTTAAGTTTCAACAGTACTTAAGCACCCCCCAGAACAATGCAAAGCAATTTTTAGAGCCTTGCCTGCAGAGGATAATGAAGAATTATACTTTACGACAGTGTGAGAGAATGTGCTCAAAATGTACATGTTACACTTGGGAAAAATTGGGCAAAAAGCCAAAAGAAAATTGTGCCCAACACAAGTTGATCTCCCCACTTCATTGAACTAATCTTCAAACTCCAATTGTTAATAATGCAAAATTCTACCTGACAGCAGAACGAGATCCTGAGAAATAGCTTTTGACTTTCATCCAGGAAGTAGCTCCTACCTTTGGTTTCAATAGGTACATTTAATGTCAGGGAAATGTATACAATATACATCCTGAAATTCTTTTTCTTCGCAACCCTCCATAAAAACAGAGGAGTGCCCCATGATGGTTAAATGTTAGAACCCCAAAGCACCTCCCCAGCTCCCCCCACGTGAAAGCAGAGGCAAAGCAATGATCCCCCCTCCCCCACCAGCAAAAAAAGCAGCACCCCCCACCGAGCACTCAAACTTGCAGCAAAGCGTCAATATGGGTATCCCCGGTTTATACGTACCGAAAACAGCATATTCTTCTTGTCCTGGTTTACGGCCCGTGGGTCAGGCACGGGGTCATTGTGTTTGATGACAGAGACAGATTCCCCTGGATATAGAAAGGAGAAAGAGTGAGGGAACATAGAACACACAGAATGGGGATTCCCAAAGTGAACAGACCTGTCCAGTGGTTTCACACATCATACTGGGTACACGCTGACCAACGGAAGGCTTGCTGTAAAGAACCACTGGCAATGAAGGACCCGGTGGGTTAAGCTGGGTGCTTCTGAAAGACTAGTTTGCAAAGGCGGATGATTTTGAAATATCAATCAAGGATCTTTGGTGAGAACACACCAAAGTTACATCTCCATTCAGCAGCTGACAATCTGATACCTTTTCCTGATCCGAAAAGAAGCAAACATTTAGCTCTGCCCGCTGAACATTAATACCTTTTGCCTCTGGATCTTCGGGATGTATGTAAAGGAAATAAAAGCTGCAAGTTAAACAGCATGACCAGCTGCTTCTGAACTGCAAATTTAGCTACATCACCTCCCTCATCACATGAAGGAAATATCGTTCAGAACAGTTAGACAAATTGACAGAGATTAAGCAGCAACATCCGTCAATAAAACATCAGACAAGGGCTTCACATTTTTAATCAACACACTAAGTGTTGACTCCAGCGATAAGGGAAATCAGGCTCTCCAGATTCTTACTGTGAACCTTTATCATGAAAGGGTAGCAAAACACACAAGATGCTGGTGGATCACAGCAGGCCAGGCAGCATCTATAGGAAGAGGTACAGTCGACGTTTCGGGCCGAGACCCTTGGTCAGGACTAACTGAAAGAAGAGATAGTAAGAGATTTGGAAGTGGGAGGGGGCGGGGGAGATCCTAAATGATAGGAGAAGACAGGAGGGGGAGGAATGGAGCTAAGAGCTGGAAAGTTGATTGGCAAAAGGGATACCAACTTTTCAGCTCTTAGCTCCATCCCTCCCCCTCCTGTCTTCTCCTATCATTTAGGATCTCCCCCACCCCCTCCCACTTTCAAATCTCTTACTAGCTCTTCCTTCAGTTAGTCCTGATGATGGGTCTCAGCCTGAAACGTCGACTGTACCTCTTCTTATAGATGCTGTCTGGCCTGCTGTGTTCACCAGCATTTTGTGTGTGCGGCTTGAATTTCCAGCATCTGCAGATTTCCTCGTGTTTGCGTCATGAAGGGTTAGTGAGGGCAGCTTGGTAGAGGACTACTACCTTGTGTATACTCAGTGTATAGACCATCCATTTGCATATCTCAGTGACCTGCTCGGGCTCCTAGTGCGCACAATTACAAGTATCATCTTCATATTGGAAATCCATGGAGTTGAATTTGAGCTCCACAGTTTCACCCAGCTAAAAGAGCTAAAGGCTTTTGTGAGGTTGAAAATGGTGAAAGCCATCTTTGCTTGTGCCACTAGATCAAACAGAATTCATAACTGTTGTTCCAAGATTTGTTGCTTGCTCAGGAGGCCCACAATGGTGACTTTACCCTGGCAGCGTGCTGCAGCCGGACTTGTGAAATCCTGGTGATCCTGTATTACTCCTCTACCCGATGGATTACTGTAGTTGATTACTTGCTGAACTACCTCTAGCCAGTGTCCCAGATTAAGAATGAACAACCCAGTGGCTGTTTAGATCAAGAGAATACTCTTTATCCACAAAGCATAGAGGAACATTTTAACCCTCTCACTTCTTCCCTTCCCAAGTCCACAGAATTTCTCCAGCTTTTACTTAAAGTGAGTGCCTGGCCTTGCCTGAGATAAGAGCAGGCTGACCTGTGGAATTACTCAGCTATGTTCCAAACAGAAGTCTCAGAACGTGGTTCCTGAACCTGATTTATGCATCCTGAGCCACGTCATGATCCTCACCAGCAGCAAAGTTATCACCTTCCAAGGTCAACGCCTCCCTTTTCCGCATTTGATTTTGTTAACTAAAAGTTAGTGTTCAGCAAATCATGTAATTACACTGTGGAAAATGGTCCTGCAACCGGACACACATCGGCAGGTGGCTGACGGTCCTTGGTGTGCAGCAGGGTGATAGTGGGACGGGAGCTGCCTCTGAGTGGCAGTTGTGTTTACCTAGGGTCAGTGGTTTCACATCACTGGAGGGAGGAGAAGATGGTGACGTGACGCAGCGCACGCAGCCGTTCCGAATGATATCGTATCTGTGAAGTAGGATGCCGTGCACAATCCTGAGTTGATGGAGACAGACGTGAAGAAGCACGGAGGAACATCTGGAATAACTTCTGAAATGCCCGCTTTGCTGCCGCTGCTACTGCGCGATCGAGAATCTCCGGAGGGGAAGGCCCCACATCCTCGGCCTTGCCTATTGCCTGTTGCTGGGGCCGGGGTCGAAACGCTCAGCAGAGATGGTGCTCGGTGTTGGAGAGCTGGTCGGAGGCTCGAAGTTTTCGGACGGATTCAGGGTCGGACTGTGGTTGGATGCTTCTGGGATACTGCATCAGTAAGTTTGCGGTGCTGGAGGTATACCGTCTGCGTGAGATGATGGGACTTTCGAGAGACTTTGAGACTTTATTTACCGTGCCCATGGTCTGTTCTTTATCAAATTATGCTATTGTTTTGCACTGTTGTAACTATATGTTATAATTATGTGGTTTTTGTCAGTTTTTCAGTCTTGGTTTGTAATGTGTTTCTGTGATATCATTCTGGAAAAACATTGTATCATTTCTCAATGCATGCATTACTAAATGACAATAAAAGAGGACTGCGTGTCCTCATAATCCAATCTAATAATCTAATCCCAGTCTGAAAACAGGCCAACAGCCAGCTAAGTAAGGGCATCTCCAGTGATGAATTCAATATTTTATTCAACTGATATACAGGCTGAGCCTGTATGTATTTGCCTAACGTAGTCACCTTTGAGAAGGCCATGGTGAGTTACCTTCTTGAACTGCAGCAATCCTTGACGTCTGGGTGCTGTTAGGGAGAGTGTTCCAGGCCTTAGGCTCAGTGATGCTGGAGGAAGGGAGATACATTTCCAAGACAAGACGGTGTGTGGCTTGGAAGGCAACTTCCATGTTTCCATGCTTTTGTTTTAGGTAATTGAAGTGCTGGATTTGGAAGGTGCTGTCTGAGGAGTTTTGGTGAGATGCTCCAGTTGGAACAAACTGCTTCCACTGTGCTGCAGTGTGGTGTGGGTGGCATGCCGTTCAGAGAGCTGCTGAGTACCAGTGTTACTGGTAAGTGGCGGATGTTCCATCACGTGGACATGGAATCACATGACTTGGGCCTTGTAGATAGTGGACCGGTTTTGGGGAATTGGGATTCCTAGCCTCTGAATCCCAATCCACATTGGTATGGGGTTACTGCAGGTCAGTATCTGGTGAGCGAGTGCTGCTTTGTTGGAGGAACTGTCTAATCTGATTTCTAAAAAGGAACAAAGCCTTTGATTTTCTCCTTCACAACATACTTCAGAAATGTAAAACAAACGGAAGAGTCGGCGGTTATTTGCAGAAATATCATGTAATTCAGCACTCCCAGATCTACGCTGAATCATAGGATGTGACGTCTTTTTTCCGCTTACAATGAAGACAAGAAGCGGCTTCCCACGAGAGTTGAGGCTGACAGAACTGCTAGGCCAAGTCCTGTGTCTGCCAATCGATGACCTTATGGTGCAGGTGGCATTATTTGGAAACTCGTCTGTTTGGAAAAAGGCGCTGCTATTCCTGAGAAACTGCCATCCAAAAACCACTGGGTAACTGGAACTGATGGGAACCACAGGACAGGAAGAACTATTGAAGACTTATTTTATTAAACACACCAACGGTTTGCAAAGTTGTGCCTGCAGCCAGAACTGGGCTTTTCTACCTGGGTATTGAAAAACATTGCTGGCACTTAAACATTTTGTATTAACATACTGCAGCTTCTCTGGGAATAGCCCGTCTTAGAGACTGGGGAGGGTTTCCAAATCAAAAGAGCAGACAGGGCAGGAGTGGGGGACTGCCATATTGCTGCATGCCTAATTAATTACGCACGTCTTAAACGGGCCACTATCTTGTCAGAGCTCACCCTGCTCCTGGTGTCAGGAAGCTGTCAAATATCACAGGGAACTGGCACCAATTAAAAAGCCAGCTTGTGCCTCTTCGTGGGGTCTGGAGCAAGCAGAACTCCAGACTTGGGTGCCTTACTGGGGTTGCTGATGGAGAAGGTGTAAGGTGAGGAGAAAGGAGACTTCTCAGAGAAGACATGTGCTACAACGTCAGGAATGAAGCTCGGCTGCTAGTTAATGACCAGTCAAATTCAGGAAATCTTCTTGCAATTCCAGGTCCCTTCCTCCACGCCAGATCCCTGGCCCTCGTCACTGCAGAACAGCTCAATCACCAGCATCTTCTGACACCAGTATCCAGCACCACCGCAACCTCCCGGCACCCACCGCAACCTCCCAGCACCCACCGACTGCACTACAACCTCCCAGCACCCACTGCAACCTCCCAGCACCAACCGCAACCTCCCAGCACCCACCGACTGCACCGCAACCTCCCAGCACCCACCGACTGCACTGCAACCTCCCAGCACAGTGCTCTGTCATACCCCTCTCAGCAGTCCAGCACGGCAGCCACTTCCATCTCAATGAAAGAAAAAGACGGCATGTGACCAACAGCAACCAAACTGGGGAGAGATAAGCTGCCACACCTGACTCCCAGTGCAAATCTCCAATGTTACGGAGACCCTAGTCAGGGTCTGAAAGCACTAGGGTTAACGGTACCCACGTGGCGTGTCTTCCTTGACACATCCCTCGAATGACTTACCAGCTGAGGAAGGAACTCATTTTGGAACCATCGGAACAAAAACAGGTTACCTGAAAAATGTAGGCCTGTGGCATTCTTGGCAGGAACAGAAATAATATAGGTGTTGCCTTGAACTCTCAAGCTATCAACAAGACTGCAGGTCTTTTTATTGAAGCAAGGTTGCATATATTTTTTAAAAATCTATGAAATGCCCCAGAGGTGGATACATGAAAATATGCATTTTATGTTCTGTGCACATTCCAGAACACACGTTTCTGACTCATTACATGGGGTTGATAAGCAGTACATTTCCATTCTTCTCACTACCATTGCTAGGAAACAATCTTCAGGTACAAGTACAAATTGACAGCAGTCCATTGTTAGCTTTACAAACTTGTATTGTGTGACAAAACATTTCGGTCCCGCCCTATCTGAACCAATGCTATTCATTATTGAGAGTGCAATGCTGAACCACTTCATGACCTGGGGCTGGGGGGACAGTGGTAGGGAGGGCGAACAGGGTTGGGAGGATGTGGTTTGTTCCTGGAAGGCCACAGCCAATACTTAGCCTTCAACCAACACTGGAATGAACAATGTTAATCGGATGAGCCTTCTGCACACAAACTAGCTGCCATTAGACATAAACTGGAGAGGCTGCAGTGCGCTTCATGACAAGGAGGCTCTGAAAAGGAGCAAGTCCTCGTTTAAAAAAAATAAAAGTACATCTATCTCTTTGGAGCAGACCTGAGTGGAAGAACAGGGACGTGAGTGGTGTATGCAGGACTACCCTTTAGATGTGCCTTGGACTCACCTCCATTCCAGTTCTGCAGATTCTCAGGTCACTGGCATATGGGACCCAGAGGCTGCCTGATGAGCTGAGCATATGGGGTGGTTAGTGTGGGAGGTGCTGAAGTCCCTCAGCTGCTTTTTTCTCTCCCTCAGTGGATTTTGAGTGTTCCTTTGGCCAGGGATTCCCATGGGTCATTGGGAATATCACTGATTTTTCCAAGGCTTTAAGGAGATCTTAAATAGTTTCTTCCAGGTAATCTCTTGCCACTACATCCAAAAACTGGCCCTCATCTTGTGGGCCCTGACGCTGCTAGCTGAGTGTGACTGGAGGATTGACACCAAGATTGGTGAGAGAGAGAGAGAGAGTGAGAGAGTGAGAGAGAGAGAGAGAGAGAGAGAGAGAGAGGGAGTGAGAGAGTGAGAGAGGGTGAGTGAGAGTGAGAGAGAGAGTGAGAGAGTGAGAGAGTGAGAATGTGAGAGAGTGTGAGAGAATGAGAGTGTGAGAGAGAATGTGAGAGTGAGAGAGAATGTGAGAGTGAGAGAGTGAGAGAGAATGTGAGAGTGAGTGAGAGTGAGAGAGAGAGAGAGTGAGAGAGAGAGAGAGAGTGAGAGAGTGAGAGAATGTGGGAGTGTGAGAGAGTGAGAGAATGTGAGAGAGTGAGAGAGAGAGAGAGTGAGAGAATGTGAGAGTGAGAGAGTGAGAGAATGTGAGAGTGTGAGAGAGTGAGAGAGTAAGTGAGTGTGAGAGAGCGTGAGAGTCAGAGTGTGACAGTGAGTGTGATGTGAGAGTGAGAGAGAATGTGAGAGTGAGAGAGTGAGAGAGTGAGAGTGAGAGAGAGAGAGGGTGAGAGAGTGAGAGAATGTGGGAGTGTGAGAGAGTGAGAGAATGTGAGAGAGTGAGTGAAAGAGAGAGTGAGAGAGAGAGTGAGAGAATGTGAGAGTGAGAGAGAGAGAGTGAGAGAGTAAGTGAGTGTGAGAGAGCGTGAGAGTCAGAGTGTGACAGTGAGTGTGAAGAGAGTGAGAGAGAGATAGAGGGTGAGAGAGGGTGAGAGAGGGTGAGAGAGGGTGAGAGAGGGGGAGAGAGGGGGAGAGAGGGGGAGAGAGGGGGAGAGAGGGGGAGAGAGGGGGAGAGAGGGGGAGAGAGGGGGAGAGAGAGAGATAGAGAGAGATTGTAGGGTTGGTGTTAAACTGTAGCCAGAGAGATTGAGAAGAGGGCTAGGACAATGACACATCTTGCTTGACTGCAGCCTGCACTAGATCTATTTAAGAGAATGGGTTGCACACCAACATGCAGCAGAGACAAGATGGGAGTGTAGTTCCCGTGAGCAGCCAGATTTGAGAAGACTAGCCCATGGCTGAATGTGAAGAGTGGATGAAAGTCAACAGCTCATGGATATTGATTTTGCCACTAGCTTCGTTTACTCGAAGTTCCCGTGATGTGAAGCTGGTGTGGCAGTACAATTATGAGGTAAGTAGGGCCACAGTCTCACTGTGACCCAGATTCAATCCTGACCTCTGTTGCCAGCTCTGTGGAGTTTACGTGGTTTTACCCGGGGTGCTCTGCTTTCCTCCCAAAATCTCAAAGCCACACAGGTGAACAGGCTCACCGGCCATTGTAAATTTCCCCAGCGTATGTGGGTGGGAAGAGACTTGGAGGGGTGGGAGTTGATGGGTGCACAGGGAACTAAGTTGGAAAATAAAACTGATACAAATTCTGAGAGGACTGTCATGGACTTGGTGGGCCAAATGGCCACTTCCTACTTTGTGAAAAATGTATAGGCAATGTCCAACTTCTGTCTGTGAGGAGTGGGTCCATACTGTGAAAAATGTATAGGCAATGTCCAGTCTCTGTCTACGAGGAGTGGGTCCATACTGTGAAAAATGTATAGGCAATGTCCAGTCTCTGTCTACGAGGAGTGGGTCCATACTGTGAAAAATGTATAGGCAATGTCCAATCTCTGTCTACGAGGAGTGGGTCCATACTGTGAAAAATGTATAGGCAATGTCCAATCTCTGTCTATGAGGAGTGGGTCCATACTGTGATTCTGAGCCCCTGGGAGGAGGTGGTCGTGAGAAAAGTGGGAGAAACTTTTGGAGTTACCATGATTGATTCACGTCCTCATTAAGGCCATTAGCCACTAAACAAGAGCAATCCTGAAGCAAACCCATACTGGACTGTACATTCCAACTCTAATAACTATGGTAAAGACTTCTTGGGTGGAAACTAACCCTAGAACTGGATTGAGTCAAACCCCGTGAAACAGAAACTACATTATGGACCACAGACAGGTCTGACCCTGAGACTACACTACACCAGAAAGGTATTCTAGCTGGCAAATTGCTTCTGGTCCGTGCAAAAATAGGAGCCTGATGATAGAGGTCTATGTCACAACACTATAACTGCTGCCTTCAATCTCCAGGTGGCCATGACCCCCAATAACCTCAGCAGGTGGCTCCTCAGAACAGACAAACAGAAAACAAAACTTGTGTGGACAGGAAGGTCCTTGCATTGATGAGATCAAAATAGTTAAGTGTCACATACACCAGGGTACATTGAAATTTCTTGGTTATGTGAAGCTCACGGTAATTTGAAATACAACAGTAAATACAGTGGTGAGCACAGAACAGAACAGTGTAAAGCTAGCAATGCAAACAGCATGGGTGCAAAGAGAAATGCTAAAGTGATTGGCAGAAACTTGCAGCAGGTGACAACCCCAATATTGTTGTAGTAAAAAGTACAACTACAACTTTCTATGATCAATGAACAAAGCGATTCCAGCTGGCTTACTTTGCAGTTTCAATAATGGAAATGACCTGCAGTGTACATTAACAAACCTGGACCTGGCAGAGACAGAATCGAACCAGGATCCTCACCTGTGAGAATTGACTGGTCCACTCGCAGTGTTGTGGATTTGATGCTGATGATCCTGATGTCAGCGGGAACTTTATCACCAACTGAGAAAGAAGAAAGAAAAACACAATCAGACTAAGCCAACTGATCTGTTCCTCCGACTGGAGATTTACCTTGTGAGAGATCCATATGCCCCTCCCGATTAACAGTTGTGCCGTGCGTCATCAAAGATTTACACTCATCGTCATTCTGTATGCAGCTGAAACAGATGTGTCCACTCTCAACACAGCTGGATAGGTGGGGCACCAGCTACTCTCGAGTAGATCAACATCATCCAGGCAAAAGCCAGCCCATATACCCATCCACTAACCTAACCATTCCCTCCCTCCCTCCCCTCCCCGCCACTGGCGCAGTCACTGTAGAGTGCCCTGTCAACAATCACCTGGCTACTCCAACAGGACCCCCTAAAGCAGCAACCTCTATCACCAAGCAGACACCCTGGGCAACACACCATCTGTAGGTTTCAGTCCAAGTCACACAACATACTGATAATAAAATATATTGACGGTCCTTCACCATCAGGTCTAAAGCCTGGAATTCTCTCCCTGCGGGCTTGGGGAGTGCCTTCACTAGTGCAGCAGTGTTTGAGACGCTCACTGCCATCTTGGCGCATATCCTGAAGGATAAACAAATAAGATCAAGTCCCAATGGTTCACCTGTCATATTCCTCCACTTCCCGGCAGAATCTCCCTCAATGACCCTCAAGCCATTTCTCCTTGGAACAGCCATGCCTTTACTGGACTACTGGCATCTCATCAGATGGCAGCCCACTCAAACTTTTTCACCAAAATAAAATAATTGCAAGAATAATCTGTAGAATGCCTTTTCATTCTTACATTTACATGCCAACTGGAGTGCATCAGGACAGATAGCAATGGCTAAGGGGTCAGGTCCAGCCACTCCTGACCACTTCACTGTGCAGCTGAATGACTTGCCAATAATGTGCATAAACTCCATCTTATATGGGGTTGCACAAAGTGGCAGAAGGTAGCAGTTTACGCAAGGCTAAAGAATAAAAGATAACCAATTAGCAGTGCACTTAATGCCCAGTTCCCAAGAGGAAACATTTCATCGATGGAGTGGAGCTCCACATGAGCTGCACCAAATGGACACTAATAGTAAATTACCAAGTGTTCTCTTTTTCAACTTTACTGGCAAAAAAAAATCTTCAGGGTTTGCAAACCCTGCTCGTTTCTGCTCAAAAATGAAACGTGAATGACTATGGCCGGCTGATAGCAGGCACCCCTGAGATAACATCAGGGCTGGTGGACTCTATCAGACATGCAGATAGCCTACATTCATATATCACTTCTAACACATTTTCATGCCTGCTACATTTACTTCATGAAATCCGTACAGCAAATAATACACAAAAATAATTCAAGCTAATGAAAAGGTGAGTATACAGAGTTAATGTAAGCCATCAAAAGTAACACCATCTGGCTTACCTCAATCTCCACTGCACATTACTGTGACCCAAAAGGGATTTTGAAGTCAAAAGCAGGGAGATGGGCTCTCAGTAAAGGTGACGGTCAGTAACCCTTGGCTTTAGGATAGATCCTAGTTTGCTGTGGCAGAGGTTACTGCACAGTGAGAGGGAGAGGGATAGATGCACGAAACCTTATTGGCGGAGGACTTTATGGCAGGAATCAATTCCATTGCCCTGCTTGTTTCCAACGGCTGTACAGATTGTTCCTTATCCCTGTGGCCCCCATTACCTCTTCTCTTTCCCCTCCCCCTCTCTCAAACTGTTCGTCACCTATTCCTTCCTTGCTCTGGATCTTCTCCCCCTCCAGCTATTCCATGGTCAACTGACCTCTCCTATCAGATCCACCAATTTCACCCCTTTGCCTCTTTCGCTTATTACATCTCCCCCACCTGCCCACCTTCTCCCCTCGCCTGGAGTCACCCGTCTCACGCCAGCTCATGCTCCCCTTTATTATTCTGGCCTCTGGCCCCTTCCTTTCCAGTCCTGATGAAGGGACTCGGCCTGAACCATTGACAGTTTGTTTCCCTCCATAGGTGCTCAATTCCTCCAGCATTTAGTGTCTGTTGCACTGCAGCCTATGTTTCCTGTCAGTTTGTGTTACCTTTCCTACCTGCATCCTGTTAACTATCGAAGTTAGTACAGAAATAGTTTTGAGTTACTGGGAGAAAGGCTAGATCACTCTGGACCAGCTATGGGATCTGTGGTTGCCTCCACGTAATTACTTCAAAGTCCAGCTCTCAGACCCTCCTCCCCCAGAAGGTACAGGTGAGGCAGAGAACTCAAGCAAGGATGGGCATGTCCTGCAGTTCGGTCCTGGATCAGCACAGTGGCCTTCAAAGCCCAGCTGGAATAATGACCTTTGGCCACCCCACTCCCTTGAACAGAGATACACCAGCCTTCACTGGAATAACCTTGAGGGTTGGACAGAGTGCAGCCAGCCCCTCTCCTCAGGGAGTCCCTGTTCCATTATCGAAGTCCACACTGACCAATCAGTCAACGGCATCCGAGACCCTCACATCTGGGGCTTGCATTCTTTGTCTCACTACCACTAAGGTGGTGGTACAGGAGCCTAAAGGCCCACACTCGATCATTCCGAAACAGCTTCTTCCACTCCACCATCAGATTTCTGAACTGTTCACAAATCTGATTATTCCTTTTCAGTTGCACTATTTAGTTTGTAATTTATAGTAATTTTACTTCATAAAAGATGGTGATTATAAGCCTGATTCTGACTTTATCGGCAGATGTAGGCGAAGCCCAGGGCATTAAGAGGGCTGGGTGATGTGCCACTGGTCAGTGTGAAGAACAGCGGTGAGCAAGCGCAGATACAGGTGGAACAGTGACGGAAATCCCTGGTCTGGGCAAGCCCAGATACAGACAGAGCAGTGAGGGTAACCCCTGGTCAGGGCGAGCCCAGATACAGACAGAGCAGTGAGGGTAACCCCTGGTCAGGGCGAGCCCAGATACAGACAGAGCAGTGAGGGTAACCCCTGGTCAGGGCGAGCCCAGATACAGACAGAGCAGTGAGGGTAACCCCTGGTCAGGGCGAGCCCAGATACAGACAGAGCAGTGAGGGTAACCCCTGGTCAGGGCGAGCCCAGATACAGACAGAGCAGTGAGGGCAATCCCTGGTCAGGGCAAGCCCAGATACAGACAGAGCAGTGAGGGTAACCCCTGGTCAGGGCGAGCCCAGATACAGACAGAGCAGTGAGGGCAATCCCTGGTCAGGTCGAGCACAGATACAGATGGAACAGTGACGGAAATCACTGGTCAGGGGCAAGCCCAGGTACAGACAGAGCAGTGACGGAAATCCCTGGTCAGGGCGAGCCCAGATACAGACAGAGCAGTGAGGGCAATCCCTGGTCAGGGCAAGCCCAGATACAGACAGAGCAGTGAGGGTAACCCCTGGTCAGGGCGAGCCCAGATACAGACAGAGCAGTGAGGGCAATCCCTGGTCAGGGCAAGCCCAGATACAGACAGAGCAGTGAGGGTAACCCCTGGTCAGGGCGAGCCCAGATACAGACAGAGCAGTGAGGGTAACCCCTGGTCAGGGCGAGCCCAGATACAGACAGAGTAGTGAGGGCAATCCCTGGTCAGGTCGAGCACAGATACAGATGGAACAGTGACGGAAATCACTGGTCAGGGGCAAGCCCAGGTACAGACAGAGCAGTGACGGAAATCCCTGGTCAGGGCGAGCCCAGATACAGGCGGAACAGTGATGGAAATCCCTGGTCTGGGCAAGCCCAGATACAGACAGAGCAGTGATGGAAATCCCTGGTCAGGGCGAGCCCAGATACAGGCAGAACAGTGATGGAAATCCCTGGTCAGGGGCAAGCCCAGATGCAGGTGGAACAGAGAGGGGAATCACCGGACTGCTTGTCAGATCAGGGTCGGGCTGATTGCTGCCTTGCAGGCTCAGGGTTGAGAGATTTTGGATAGGGTGTGGGATCTGAAGGCTGAGAGGTGGAAAGAGATGGGCGTGATCTCACTGAGTGCAGGGAGGAGGGGTATTGGTGGTAGGGTGAAAGAATGGGAAGGATGCAGGATGGGGAACAGTCAGAGGCCCCGGAAAATCACAGTTATGTGCAGAGATGCCACTGCTGCTGTCAGTGCCCAGTGACATGTGTCTCAGATCCATGTGGAAGATCTTCCCATCATTGTCATTTTCTTCTTACACCACATAAAGAGCTTTCAGCCCATCTGTCTATGCTGACTCACGATACAATCCCACTCCATGCAACTTGCCCATTGAAACGTCACTGATCCTCCTGCCGCTGGGGGAATTTGAAAGTGTAGGTGGGTGGGAAAGAGCAGATACATGCAAACATGACTGGTTCTTACAAATTTGATACAATCACCTGAGCAGCTGAAGAAATTAATTTCCATCTACATTGGAGTATTACATAAATGCAAAGTTGTTGTAAATGAATGGGACCCAAGCTAATCAGAATGGCCGGTTCTGGGAACTTCACTAAGACACTTAACACAAGATAGCCTCTCTGATAGAGGTCATTTATTTTTCTGCAGCCTTCCTCTTTCTGTAATATCACATTCACATTTCCCCATCTCACTGTCTGAGTGAGGCTCCGTTACAAACAGGAGAAAATGTGCAGATGCTGGAAATCCCAAGTAACACACACAAAGTGCTGGAGGAACGCCCACAGGCCAGGCTATGGAAAAGAGCAAAGGGTCGACGTTTCAGGCCGAGACCCTTTCATCAGGCTCAGTTGCTGCTGGCTATGTAACACCACGCCAATTTCGTGTCGGGTCGTTACGGCTGAAGGAGAAAGAGGCGCCTTTCACTCTGGCTGCCCATGCTGAACCACGAACAGCATGCCAACTGGCTGAGTTCTCTACCACTCACAACACAGACCTCTTGCCAAGTACATGAATACACACATTTTCTCTTTGGAAACTTGTTTTAACACAACAAGCAATGCTTAATGCAAGTGAGGTTTCCTATCACAGTAGGTTCGAAGGATGGAATTCAGCCTGCAAAATCTAAATCATGCATTGTTCTCCTGAAGCAGGTCAGTAAACCCCTCATTACTCATCAACCAGCTAACTATGCCAACATCTCACTTCCTTGATCTTTAATCACTTTGGATTGAAATTCCTATAAACAGAGAACAAATAGCCACTGTGTGGTAATATAATGTTTCGTGGAGCAGTACAGGCTGCAGGCCCGAAGGAGTTGATTCTGTGATTTAAACACAAGCGTTGTTTTTAAATGGAGTGATCAACCACCAGCGAGGTGGTAGAGAACCCAGGTAATCTGGCACTGCAACAGGGCTGTCCCTGCAATAATCCACACTCCATGGTTTCCTTGGCAGCAAGCAGGCAAACCAATTGTGGAGACTCAATGTGTACGTAACCTTGGAGTTAGCCAAACCCAAAGAGCAGTGAGCAACGTGGGAGGCTGTGCCCAGCAAGGCATCTCTCCCTGCCTTTCTCCCATGGACAACAGGCTAGCTAGAAGCTGCTCAGCTGGTTTGGACACAAATACCAACTGTTCGTCCCACCCTTGATTTTGATGCTATAGAATTCTGCTTGTTTACATTGGGAGGAGGATTCCACCCTTAGGGATAAACAATTACACAGCTTCTGTGGCTAGAAAACCACTTTCAAGACTAGTTTCTGGCTGTGAAGGTTTCCTTGGTGACAGAGAAGTTTGCGCCAACCAGCAAAGGACAAACTGGATCAAAGGTTTGTCTGAAACAGTGGGGGAAACTCTTGGGGTAATCGGTAAGCACTATTTCACGAGCACCGCGCCAGATAACAAAAAAAAGCCCAGCCCTTCCACCCCGCACTGCAGCTCTGTGGGACATTGCCTGTCCCACCACCACCATACAACACATCCCCCCCCTCCCTGTGGTTTCCCCAGGAGGCAGTGAACCAGAGGTGGCAGCAAGTGGAGAAAGTATCTTTCATGGTCTCAGAGTACTGCATTAGACTCCTGCAGCATTAAGGAAACAACATATTTGTGGGTATAGACTGCAGAAAGCATCTTCAGGTTGAAACTCTGTGTGCCAGCTTGGTGTCTTGCAGTTAAACTGACACATAGCTAGGGTCCAAAAGTGTTAGATCATGCTCCCATTATATATTTTTTTAAACTGGCCCAATCCGATCATTTTCAGGGGTTGGTCAATCAAGAAACGTATGGTCACCAGTCCTGATGAAGGGTGTTGGCCTGAAACGTTGACTGTACTCTTTTCCATACATACTGCCTGGCCTACTGAGTTCACGAGCATTTTGTGTGTGTTGCTCGGATTTCCAGCATCTGCGGATTTTCTTGTGTTTGTGGTGACCATTACCAGCCTTTAAATCACACCACCGCAGTTTGTGGGAGTGAACCTCTCCCAGCCTCTGCAAACCAGGGTCATCCAATGATATACTACCCTCAAGGACAGCCCTGGGATAATGGTGAACAACACAGTGAACTCACATTGACAGCCCTGGGATAATGGCGAACAGCACAGTGAGCTCACGTTGACAGCCCCAGGATAATGGTGAACAGCACAGTGAGCTCACGTTGACAGCCCTGGGATAATGGTGAACAGCACAGTGAACTCACATTGACAGCCCCAGGATAATGGTGAACAGCACAGTGAGCTCACGTTGACAGCCCTGGGATAATGGCGAACAGCACAGTGAGCTCACATTGACAGCCCTTGGATAATGGTGAACAGCACAGGAAACAATGTATTTCAGGTGATATTTGTTCAGTCAAGGACATCTCATAGTTCTTTTCAATACAGTAGCCATAAAGTAGATAATGTTGTTTTAGCACCCCATCCAAGACGGATCGAGTCTCAGACTGATCTACGTGACCCATTTTACTGTCATTTATGCAACACACACAAAATGCTGGTGGAACGCAGCTGGCCATACAGCCTGGCGAAGGCACTCCTGAAAAAGTTCAAAATTCAAAACCAACTCAGGTTTGTGACTAACAGATGAAGAATGTCCTTACTTTGAAACTGAGTGTCTCCCGTGACAGCCCCATTGCAAACCACAGGAAGGTATGCAGAGAAACAGTCGGTATTGACCATATTCACTCACTAAAATAAACCAGTGACCACTGGTTTAACAAGCAGGATACAATGGACAATAACCTGCCCTGTTACGTTGAGCCACCTGCAGATAACAATGGAAGCCACGTATTCTTTTTCTCCCAGACTCACCCAGTTGGGTGTTATGTTTGCAGAATCGACTCCACATGTTCACCTACCCTGTGCGGGGTTCCCTGTCGTCATGGAAACGCTACTCGCTTACGTTCTGCTGCACACTAGCATTTGTCTAAAGATGCAACAGCACCAACATTAGCTCAGGTTTTATAGTCACTGTCCCAAACAGACATGCCAGCTTCTTCTGCACTTCAGTACCCGTGACAATAATAAACCAATTCAAAAACATGAGACTCGGCAGACGCTGCAAATCTTGAGCAACACACAAAAAAGTGCTGGAGGAACTCTACATGTCAGGCAGTATTTATGGACTGGAATAAACTGTTGTAAGCCAAGACCATTCATGGCTCCTGACGAGAAGTTTCGGTCCGAAACGTCGACTGTCTATTCTCCTCCATAGTCTGTCTGACCGGTTGAGTTCCTCCAGTACTAGCTGTGTGTTGCCCAGCCTCAGACCCAACTTGGCGACATACTGTGTGGTCAGGGGAAGCAATATTCCATCAGACTGAGCACCAGACCCAGACTGAGAGGGTCCACTGCCACTGACTATTTCAAATCACCCTTCTGGAAGTAGTGCTAGCCAATCCAACTTTCGTGGCAAAATTACAGCATGCCCTGGCAAGCTGAGGGTACCACTGTGACCACAGTGGTCATCAACAGCCTGCGGCCTTCCATCAGCGGCACTCGGACTTTTAGAGAAGCTCTTGGGGGGTGGGGGGGGGTTACTGTTACTGATTTTACACATTTTAATGACACAAGGCAGGACTGAGAAATTACTGGGCTAAAGCTTCATACTTTCACTCAGTCACCTCCAACTGTTCAAGACCCGGTGTCTTAGGATCATGGTGCTCTCCGTCAACCAATGCCTGAGGCATTGACCTTCCATTCCTCACCACACCCACACAGAGACCCAATCAGTGCCCCAGTCCTCTGTACTGCTGTAGACCCCAGTCTCCATACTTTATCAACTGACTCAACCTCAGGCCCCAGCCAGTCCTACAGCCACCAGACTAGAATCTCCGGGCTGTAATCCTCCACCATAATCCAGATCAGAAAGCAGTCTCCACCCAGGCTACTGTACATGAACCTATGCAGTGAATGTCAACAAGATTTACAGGATGCATGAATGAACACGTTGAATTCATTTACCAAACACAATGATACATTGATTGCCAACCTTTCCAATGAATTGTTGATAACCAGGTATGGGCAGTAGGCATCCTCACTTCCTCCCCCTTGGCCAGGTTACCAGGTTGATTGACTGCCAACATTTCCAATGAATTGTTGATAATCAGGTGTGACGGGTAGCTGTCTCTTTTCTCCTCACTTCCTCTTCCTCAGCCAGGTTACCAGTTTGAGTATTCCACAGACCTTTTATTGCATCTTTTCAGACCAGAAACTCGGGACATCACTCCCATTTACTCCCGGACCTCAGACCTAGAAAACCACACTGCTAAAAATACTGAACTGCAGACAAAAGATCTTTTTTCTCCAGCAGTACAATGGAAAAAGAGGCCCTTCCATTCTACCCAAAGGAGAGACTCCCTTCCCATCTTACAATGTGCAAGTGGATGGTGCAGAATCTTGCACAGACCAATGGTCCCAGGCTCCAGAACTGGGCCACCTAAGGCGGGAATATTTTGGGTCGGGTCGGGTCGGGTCAGGTCAGTGCGATACTTGTTCCTCTGGGGTGGAGGTTGAAGAGCAGTGGAGGGCAACCTTTACTCTGTCCTTCACCTAAGCAAAGGGAGGCAACTTTGCAAAAGGCCCAAGAGCCTGGAGTAGGGTTGATGGCAGATGCAAGGATGGCTATATGTAGGCAGAGTAAAAAACACAACTGTTTAATCACAATATTGGGATTACAGTAATATTGTAATAAATCTAAACCATTGTCTATTATTTTATAAGCCTTCAGTGAAATTTCCAATTAACTATAATACGTACTTTGTGAATCAACACTTGAGCACTTTCTGTAATTAGTGTTGTGTAGTTATATAATTACTGGATTGATTGCATTAAATGTGCAGAATAAAGTCAACAGCTTCCAGACGTTACAATATTTGTTTTATCTTCTTGTTATGTTGATTCATCAATTCAGGATGCGTATTGTTTACCTGAGAGGGCTCGGGAAGGAAAGAACATCCTTCCTTTAGGCATTGAAAGAAGGTGAGAGGAATACACTGTGCACCCATCTGACAAGCCTAAATGCCGCAGAACACAGGACTTTGGGCATGTAGAGAAAAGTAACAAAAAATAATTCTGGGATGCTGGAAATCTGAAAAAAAAAATCAGAAACACTGGAAAAATTCAGGTCAGCAGCATCTACGGGAAGACAAACAGCGAGTGTCTCAGGTTGAGGACCTTTTGTCAGAACCTGCTGAGATTTTCCAGCATTGACCGTTTTTCATTTTTGACGTGAAGTGCTTACCAACGTTGATAAAGTCTGACCCCGTGAGAAATTGGACCTGGCTTCCATTCACACTGATCCCAAAATCATTGTGCCATCTTACTTGTACATGAAATGGGGTCTTCAATGTGCACAATGCATACTTGGCAGAAATGAAACCAAAAGACTACTCTTTACAAACTGCGCTAGCGACAAGCTTAGCTCATGTACTGTACACTGAAAACAGGTGCAATCCAATTTCAGGGAAGTTCTCAATGCTCAGCAAGGTCCACCTTTCACAGACGCGCTCTGCAGATGCAGCAGAGGCCTGGGTCAGGTGCAAGAAGGTCCTGAGGTCCTAGTGCACAAGGAACATTCCTGCCTGGATAGGGATTTTGGCAGGAAAAGTGCTTTTTCAAGCCAAGATCTTGGAGGCACAATGAACTCCTGTCACATCTCATGGGCCTCTGCCTCAGAATACGCTGTGCAAACATTGTGTTTCACTTTGAGTGCAGTTGTCAGGTATATAGAACCAGGAGAACTTTGGCTGAGTTGGGTCAGCTGAAAATCAGTGAGAGAACAACAGCCTCTGAGCCAGAAGGGAACACCTCAAGAGGGTTTGGATCAGCTGTTAAACACAGGGCACATCGATTTTCTCAGGGAAAAAGTTCCAGGGTCCAATCTGAAGAGAAGCTTAGAACAATATGCATGTCAAACACACTAAACAAATTATTGGGCGATTTGTCTAACTGCTCTTTACAGGATTTGGCTGTGGAAGGGCAGGGCAATGGCCACTCAACCCACAACCCATATACTGCATGTGCTATCATTATGGAAATAGTAGAACTATGCAAGATTCCAACAGGCTAGGTGTGTGACACACCTACCCACCACCAACACCCTGCTCAGGATCCCAGTGAGTTAAATCCCAACAAAATGATTACCCACGAGACAAAGTAACAGCTCTAAGAGAATCCATCTCAAGCTTTTAGTTCTGATTTGCCAGCAGAAGTAAATGGCATATTCCTTCACACATTCTAACTGCTTTACAGATTCATTAAACTTGGGGTCACCCAAGACAATACATCCAGTAATGGAGTAATGGATATTCAGTTAGCTCACGGGTCGAGTCACTGACAGAGCTCTCTTACCTGCAATTTCGACGATGTCTCCAGGCACAATGTCTCGAGCCTTGATTCTCTGTACGGCCTTCCTGTCCATCCGATACACCTTGCCCATCTCGGGTTCATACTCTTTGAGAGCCTCGATGGCGTTCTCCGCATTCCTTTCCTGCAAATGGGGACAATGTGTTCACTGGCAGCTAGCAGCACAGGTTAATGGACTGTATCTGCACTGTGCTCACTGTACACTGCCCGCCAGGCTACTATCTTTGCAACCCAGGTCACTTTTGAAGACAGTTAAAAGTCCAGCACACTAAGCTCACACAAAAACCTCACTGGATAAGGGCCTCAGACCCTTTCTTAAAGGGCGTTATGGAATCATCAATCATTCAGTGTGACAGCTTTTACGGCGAGCAAGGTGCTCCTGAAATTTCTACTATTATATGAGCTTTCTTTTTACCTCTCCATCTAGTCTATCATGCCTTTATTTCAGTTCTTTAAAAACTATCATTTCTTTTCCTACAGTCCAACCTGTGGCTTCTCCTTTCCGGAAATCACAGCATCTTCGGCTTTTGCCAAAAGGCATAATATGTTGATTCCAATATCAACCTTGTTGATCTTAATTCACATGGACTGAAGTGCCTCTCTCCCTCTATGCCAGGGCGATACTCAGCCATCCAAATGCAAACCAAATATAATTCTGTGTCGGTCTAGGATAAATTCTGTTTGTTCATTCCAACTCTTTAGAAAACATATGGAGGGTGTTTTGTTTTCTTTCAATCTTACTTATCTCTTTTACTGCTTTCTAAAACTCATTATCTAAACCCCCGATCCCTCTGGTTGTCAACACCATTCAGACCCTCATTTCTGAAGGAGTTCATGTCTCCTCATAAAATTCACTGCTTCTCATCTATGGTCTAATGAAGTTGCAGAAT
This sequence comes from Mobula birostris, assembly GCF_030028105.1. Lineage (NCBI taxonomy): Eukaryota > Metazoa > Chordata > Chondrichthyes > Myliobatiformes > Myliobatidae > Mobula > Mobula birostris. The sequence goes on from NW_027277715.1 coordinate 199,819, forward strand.
GTATCCGCCTCATTGCTAACTGTAACTCTATCGTGACACTGAAACTGCATTTCTAATCATGGAATATAAAGCATTTGTCAATTGTCTAGGTAGTTCCAGTTCAAAACCTTGTGGAATACCACTCCCCTGTGTCCACTGGTTTCAGCAGCTATCCTCTGCCCTAGAAGGAGCAGCAGTTACTTGTACCCATTCCACATTCAATTAGATCATGAAACCACAATTTAACACTATATTTAGCTTGTTACTAATACCATAGAAGAAAACCTCTGATTGGAAAATTACACTTGATCCAGAAACTCTGAGAATTTTACTGTCCCTTCCGTGCTAAGTGTTTCCTGACTCCACTAATGAATCATTATCAAGTTTAAGTTATTTTTAATATTTCAGGATTCTCCTATCAAAGGAAATAGGGTTTCTGTAACCATCCTACTGCATCCTTTGCCATGTATCAGATCACTTTCACCATCTCCTGGTTTTCCAAACCGACAGTGCGTACAAGTCATGGTTCCTTTCAATTTAACTCTTAGTTTCATTCCGGGGGTAACCAGTCCTGCATTAGACCATCGCACCCTTACTTACTGGCTCTCCTTTGGTTGAGGTCGACTATGGATGTTGCCATCTACGTTACTGGCGCAGTGCACTGTGTGGCTGACAAGACCGATGCGAGAGTGGCAGCGCCTGTTGAAAAGGTCACATTTATAAGTGGTCTCATCTCCGCTGGAGATAGCGTTCCTTTCTGGGTTTCTTTTGCCTTCTGCTGCTTTCAGGAATTTTTTCCCTCATCTGACTTAAGGTGTTGCCTCAAGGAGCTTCTCCATCTGGTGTGATTGGCACAAGTTCCTATGTTGATGGCCAGCGCCTTCATGTCCCACTAGCACCTATCCTTGTAGCGCAGCCGCGGGCAGCCAGCGGTTCACTTGCATGGAGCCAGCTCACCACACAGGATATCTTTTGGATGCAGCCATCCTGCACGGCAACCAGGGCTGAGGTGGCGACGCTGTTCACTCCAGAGTACAGGTCAGAGTAATGTTCTACCCATCCCTCCATCTGTGTTTACTTCCCCAATGATGGATTAGAGAGGAGTCATCTTGCTCCAGGAGGGACTGAGGGTTTTCTTCACGCCGTCATACGTCCCTTTAACATTGCCAGTCAGTGCTGCAGTCTGGATTTCTTCACTGAGCTGCATCCAGTACTCTTTGGCACTGCACCAGGCAGCCTGCAGAACTTTACTTCTAGCAGCCCTGAGGATCTGTAGGCCCCTCTCAGTCGGTTTATGTTAGGCTGCGGGGTGGGGGGTGATGTGCCTTCAGGGGTCACTTCATTGGATTTGGCTTTGAAGCATTTGTTTTCAAGGTGTTCTTCCCAAAGGCAGAGAGTGGTGAATCTGTGGAATTCTCTGCCACAGGAGACAGTTGAGGCCAGTTCATTGGCTATACTTAAGAGGGAGTTAGATATGGCTCTTGTGGCTAAAGGGATCGGGGGTATGGAGAGAAGGCAGGTACAGGGTTCTGAGTTGGATGATCAGCCATGATCATACTGAATGGTGGTGCAGGCTCGAAGGGCCGAATGGCCTACCCCTGCACCTATTTTCTATGTTTCTATGTAGCCAACAGTGTGCTAGAGATGGCATTCTGTAGAAGTCCCCATTTCTCTGCGACAAGCTACTGGGAGGTCTGTTCTTTCTCGAAGGACTTGGCAAAATGCTTCAGCAGGTCTGGGTGAGACAACAATGCGAGGGTCCCCTTCTCGTTCAGCGCGATAGAATTTCTTTGCCTGCGGTCTGATCTTGCAACACACCAGCAAGTGGTCTGTGTTGCAGTGGGAACATGTGGAAAGCATGCTGCTGATGACGGAGCACCTCACCAGAATCACGACCAGCCAGTGCCAGTGTCTGAGGCAAGGGTGTCTCCATGAAAGCTTGTGTTGAAACTTGGTCTGGAAGTAGGAGTTGGTAATAACGATAAGCACAGAACTCCAGCAGTCACTGAATGTTTGGCAAGCTGCAGTTTTTAACATTATAGTCATGGGTGGTCAGAACTTAATGCAATACACTCAATGGGGTCCATCTTGGTATTTCATCTTTCTTGAAAGACAAATGGTATGTTAATGCTTTTCACCCATCAACCAGTTTAAACCATGAGACACAAATACCTGCATCTCACGGCTCTCCAAGTTCTCTCCAGCAATTTCGGATGCAAATGGCTTCAGTGTTCTTCACAAAGACAGGACAGATCAGTCCTTTAAAGGTAGAAGAGGTGGAGTATGCTTTGTGATTAACTCCTCACGTGGCTGTTCTGTCTCAGTCCTACTCACCCAGCCTGGAACACCCTGTTGTCAAATGTCATCCATTTTATCTGCCAAGGAAGCTTTCTGCTGTCATCCTGGTGGTGGTGTACATACCATCTCAGGCCAGGCAGGCACTGGAAAAGCTGAGCAACGCAATCGGCAGATACAAAACTGTACACCCTGGTGCCTTCCCTTTCATTGCGGGAGATTTTAACCAGGCCAGGTTGAAGAAGTCTCTGAGCAGCTACCACCAACATATCAGATACGGAAGCACAGAAGCCACCATCAAGAATGCCTACTGTGCCATTCCACGCCCACACTTTAGGAAGTCCAATCATCTGGCTGCACTTCGATTCCCAGCGTGTAGGCAGAGACTACAAACTGCAATATCAATGGTGAGGACCAAGAAGGTATAGTCAAGAGGTGGGGCTGGAGGACTGCTTACAGGACTGCTTTGAGTTGGTGGACTGGACAATATCCAGTGATTCATCGACCAGTCTGAATGAATATGCCACAGTTGTCCTTCACTTCAGCAAGACCTTTGTGGATCAGTGTGCATCTTCGAAAGCACCCAAACCAAGAGCTGTGGACGAACCAGGAGATTTGTAGTCTGCTGAGGGCTAGATCTGTGGCATACAAGACTGGTAACCCAGAACTATTCAGGTCCAGTTGTGACCTACAGAAGGCCATGGTAAGGATGAAAAACAATTCCGACTGAGGTCAGAGACAGAATCAGATGCATCTTAGGTCTGGCAGGATCTTCTTCTTCTACCTCCCTCAAAGCAAAATGGCTCTGATGCTTTACTCCCAGACGAGCTCAACACCTTTCATGCTCACTGTGAAAGGGAGAGTGAAACGACACCTGCATGAATCCCCGCAGTATCTGGTGACACTGCAATCTCTATCTCAGAGGCTGATGTCGGAACATCTTTTAAGAGATCACAAGGCATCAGGCTCTGATGGTCTACCTGGCAGGGCTCTGAAAACCTGTACCAACCACCTGGTGGGATGTTCAAGGACATCTTCAGTCTTTCACCTGCTTCAGAAGGGTGACAATGTCACCAGTGCCCAAGAGCGGGGTGAGCTGCGCAATGACTTTCTCCCAGTGAACTCACATCAGTGCTTTGAGAGGTTGGTCACGGCTGGAGTCAGCTCCTGCCTAAGCAAGGACCTAGACCCCTGCAGTTTGCCTATCACCATAATATGTCTACAGCTGATACAATCTCACTGGCTCTCCACTCAGCCTTAGATCACCATGACAATAGCTATAACCTATATGAGGCTACTGTTTATTGATTACAGCTCAAAATTCAACACTATCAGACCCTCAGTACTTATCAACAAGCTCCCAAACCTGGGCCTCTGTACCTCCCTCTGTAACTATATCCTCGACTTCCGCACTAGCAGACCACAATCTATGCGGATTGGAAGTAACATCTCGTCCTTGCTGACAATCAACACTGGTGCACCTCAGGAATGTGTGCTTAGCCCACTGTCCTGCTTTCTCTATACTCATAATTATGTGGCTAGGCACACGTCAAACAGCAGATACAAATTTGCTGATGACACAACTATTGTTGGCAGAATTTCAAATGGTGGTGAGGAGGCGTACAGGAGCAAGATGGATCAAATGGTTGAGTGATGATGCAGCAATAACCTTGCACTCAATGTCAGTAAGACCAAGGAAATGATTATGGACTTCAGGAAAGGAAAGTCAAGGGAGCACACACTAGTCCTCTTCAGGAGATAAGAAGTGGAAAGAAAGGGAGAGCAGTTTCAAGTTCCTGCAGTCAACGTCTCTGAAGATCTATCCCGGGCCCAACATATCGATGAAATTACAAAGAAGGCACAACAGTGGCTTTATTTCATTTGGGGTTTGAGGGGACTTGGTATGTCACCAAATTTACTTGCAAATTTATACCCATGTGCTGTGAAGAGCATTCTGACTGGTTGCATCATCATCTGGTATGGACAGGCTACTACGCAGAATCAGAAAAAGCTGCAGAAAGTTGTAAACTCAGTCAACTCCCTCATAGGCACTAGCTTCCCCAGCATCAAGGACATCTTCAAAAGGTGATGCTTCAAAAAGGCAGTGTCCATCATTAAGGACCCCATCACCTGGGACATTTCCTCTTCTCATTGCTACCATCAAGGAAAAGGTATAGGAGTCTGAAGACACACACGCAATGTTTCAGGAACAACTCCTTCCCCTCTGCTGTCATGTTTCTGAATGGACATTAAACCCATGAACACTAACTCAGTATTTTTTTGCTCTTGTTACACTACTTATTTAATTTAATATACACACATAGATGTATATACATATATAAATATATATACTTAAATATACATACAAACTTCATGTAATTTATAGTTTTTATGCATTGCAATGTACTGCTGCGGCAAAATAACAAATTTCCTGACAATTGCTAGTGATATTAAGCCCAATTCTGATTTGTTAACAACATCCTCTGTTCGTCATTCTTGGACCAAGCCTAAATTCTGATTACCGTAACTTTGCCTTTGCCTGTATCATTGCCCCTTTGCATGCTGCTCCCATCTGCACAACCAAGTCTCCCAACTTTGTATCGAATTTGGACACATAACTCTTTCTTCATCATGCATGTCATGGCTTTATGTTCTAGAGACCAAACCAGGGAAACATTACAACTCCTTCCTTCTTGTAACAAGTCCTCTACTTCCCAAACACCCTCAATCCTACAATTGCAAACTCACTTGTAAAACTGTGCATTTTCACTTCTACTAAAAGCAATCACGTTTGTAGACAACTCCTTTATCGATCACATTTCTCACTTAGTCTGCCCCGATCCAGTGGTTCCTCTGGATCAGGGGATTTGCAGAAGGCCTTTGACAAGGTGCCACACATGAGGCTGCTGAGCAAGATGGAATTACAGGGAAGTTACTAGCATGGGTGGAGCATTGGCTGGTGGGCAGAAAACAGAGAGTGGGAATAAAGGGATCCTATTCTGGTTGGCTGCCGGTTACCAGTGGAGTTCCACAGGGTGGGTGTCGAACCACTGCTTTTTACAATGTATGTCAATGATTTGGACTATGGGATTAATGGATTTGTGGGTAAATTTGCCAATGATACAAAGATAGGTGGAGGAGCGGGTAATGTTGAGAAAACAAAGAGCCTGCAGAGAGACTTAGGGGAATGGGCAAAGAAGTGGCAAATGAAATACAATGTTGGAAAGTGTATGGTCATGCACTTTGGTGGAAGAAATAAACAGGCAGACTATTATTTAGATGGGAAGAGAATTCAAAATGCAGAGATGCAAAGGGACTTGGGAGTCCTTGTGCAAGATACCCTAAAGGTGGTGAAGAAGGTGAATGCAATGTTGGCATTCATTTCTAGAGGTATAGGCTACAGGAGCAGGGATGTGATGTTGAGGCTCTATAAGGCACTTGTGAGGCCACACTTGGAGTGTTGTGCACAGTTTTGGCTCCCTATTTTAGAAAGAATATACTGACATTGGAGAGGGTTCACAGAAGATTCATGAGAATTATTCTAGGAATGAGAGGGTTACTGTATGAGGACTATCTGGCAGCTCTTGGGCTGTATTCCCTGGAGTTCAGGAGAATGATCTCATAGAGACATTCCAAATGTTAAAAGGCATGAACAGATTAGATATGGCAAAGTTATTCCCCATGGTAGGGGATTCTAGGACAAGGGGGCGCATCTTCAGGATTGAAGGACGTCCTTTTAGAACTGAGATGCGGAGAAATTGCTTTACTCAGAGGGTGGTAAATCTGTGGCATTTGTTCCCACGAGCGGCTGTGTGTGGAGGCCAAATCATTGGGTGTATTTAAGGCAGAGATAGATAGGTTCTTGATTAGTCAGGGCATCAAAGGGTATAGGGTGAAAGCAGGGGAGTGGGGACGACTGGAAGAATTGGATCAGCCCATAATTGAATGGCAGAGCAGACTTGATGGGCCAAATGGCCTTCTTCTGCTCCTATATCTTATGGTCTTATGGTCTCCACCACTATATTGTAGATCAGTACTTGTCTTCCTTCTGAACTGCAGGTTCAATATGTGATTTTTTTTAAATCCAAAGACAGAACTTATACATTTGGAGGTTTGGGGAAAGTTATAAGTAACACAGTTGCAATCTGCCCAGGCAGCTTTAATTATTCTTTGTGTCGAAACCATCGAGTATCTTTAGTTCATTATCTTCTATATTCCCACTTTTTGTTATATTTAATCCAATAAGGTCCTCCCCTTGATTTATTTTTAATTTCCCCACCCTTGCACACCTTTTCCACTGCTGTGAAAAGCAGATGAAGCACATTGAGCAAAGCTGCCATGTTATTACTGCCCTACATATGACACTTGTTTATTGATCCACGTTTTCCCTTTGTCATCCTTCCTCTGATTAAATTTAGAGGTAAAGGTAACTCCAGTTTGTTGCTGGTATGATTGTATCACAAACATTGCTTTAGCCACTTTCTTACCATTACACTCTGACTACGTGGAAAACTGTAGTTAGTTTTGATATCTACTTACATGCACTAGTAAATCCCCAAACACTAAATTTCATCACATTCTTTCAATATATTCTGCTCCTTTCTCCCTTGGTTACTTTTCCAACATCTGATAGCTTTTGAAAAATATACATTGGAGTCTGTCCTACAGTCCCTCAGGGCAAGGCTGAGGCACATTCCCTTCAACCATCTACTTCCCTCCTTTCACCTCGTGTCCAAGTGTCCAGCTAGGTCAGTTTAACCGGAGCCTAAATCCAGAAGTAGATTCTACAAACTCAGTCCTTTGGATAAAAAGATTTTGCACATCAGTTCTCACAGCTTTTGGAATGTGGTATTCATTGCCCAGCACAAAGGAAGCTGGTGGCAAACTGCTCAAACCGCTTCTAGTAGCACAGTTATAACCCAGTTTGCTGGGTCATTTCAGAGGGCAAGTTAAAATCAATTACAACACTCTGGGTCTGGACTTCCCAAACAGGCAAACAGACTTCCTCCCCTGATGAGTGTTAGTGAAATAGCAGGATCTTCCTGATTAACTAGTAGTCATTCCTGGTCTCCAAGTCTCGCTACTTCCCCCTGTTCCAGTCCTTATGCAGAAACCATTGTTCCTTATTTCAGACTCAGTCACACCCTCAGCACCTGAATGGTGCAGAGAAAGAGTGATCAGAGTACAGTCATGCATCAGTCTTTGCTAAAGGTAGGATGCTGTCAGTAAAACATATCAGATCCTGAACCTGCTAAAGAGGGTTAGTTACAAAAAGTAAAATGTTATATGGAGTTACTATGAAACACTGGTTAGGCCACAGCAACTGAAGTGTTAAATGTGCCATATTTCTGGGATTTCCTCCTATTGAAAGTCACTCCTCCCTGCATGTAAACAGAACAAGTATTTTCCCTGTTTTTCAGTCCTCTTCCCCTGGTAACAACCCTGCTGCTAAATTTACATTAACAGCTAAGTGCAGAATATGCATATTTCTAAATTGACTGCACTTCTACATGATTAGTCTTTTATCTTCCAAGCAATACAAGACCGACTAATTCCCTCTCAAGCAAAACATCACTTCAAATATTCTACGTGTAGTTTTACAACCCATTCTTTCAATCCGCTAACATATTCTGAAACCTTTCCTTCTTAGTATTAACTAAATCCTCAAAGTGGTGTCATAAAGATTTTAGATGATTCCTGATTAGTTTAGTTTAGCAGTGAACCAGAATGGTGCCAACTCTGTACCTGTGAAATACCACCTCCCACTTTCCCTCTGATTTAACAGTCTGTGCAATGAGCAATTCCTAAGCATTTTAAATTCACAACAAAAGACGTGGTTATAGGATCAGGGCAGTCCATTCAGCCCATTATGCAACTCCAAAAAAGCAAGGCGTGTATCTGAACCAGACTGCACCAGCCCAGGACAGAGGAGGAAGGATCTGTGAGCTCCGAAAGCTTCTCATGGATAATGCACCAGCCCAGGACAGAGGGAGAAAGCTAGCTGTGTCCTCCCAAAGATTTTCATGGATAATGTACCAGCCCAGGACAGAGGGGGAAGGATCTATGCCCTCCCAAAGCTTCTCATGGAAAATGTACCAGCCCAGGACAGAGGGAGAAGGATCTGTGTCCTCCCAAAGCTTCTCATGGAAAATGTACCAGCCCAGGATGGAGGGGGAAGGATCTGTGACCTCCCAAAGCTTCTCATGGAAAATGTACCAGCCCAGGACAGAGGGAGAAGGATGTGTGTCCTCCCAAAGCTTCTCATGGACAATGTACCAGCCCAGGATGGAGGGGGAAGGATCTGTGACCTCTCAAAGTTTCTCATGGACAATGTACCTGTCCAAGACAGGTGTCCTCCCAAAGCTTCTCATGGACAACTAAAACTCTCTCTGCCAAATATAGGGGCATAATATTTGAGAGAAGTTTCATCTTTTTTATCTTGTGGAAAGCTTGCAGATACAAGCCATGCTGAAATGTTGAACCAACAGCCGAAAAAGATGAAATATTGGTTTTTAAAACATTAGGTCACTCTACTGCTTGGTATAGATTCCAGAAGATTCAAGGATGATGTGAAGCTATTTATAATTCTGAACCTTTGCATCAGTTTGAAGGAATAAGGAGTAATGTGTATTGCGTAAGGGAACCAGTGGGGTTAGGACATCCCCGGAAGAAAGCCTTCACCCATGGGTAACAATAGCACAATCATTGCCACAGTGGCCTGAGCCAGATGGTAGGGGATGGGTCCCTGCACATGGTTATTACTGGATGGCCCACAGGTGAGATGGCACACTGACAATAGTGCAGTGTACGAGTCTAGGGCAGCCCAAGTGCTATCTAGAAGGAGATGGGACCGGGTTTGCAGAAAGAAGTGGGGGGGGGTGGGGGAAGTGGTGAGACGGTAAAACAAGGAGTTGGGTTACACAAAGTAACATTGAGTTCTCACCTGCCACACACCAACCAGAGCATTCACAATCAGGATCAGAAGGATCACGAAGGGTTCCACGAAAGCAGTGATGGTCTTCTCTTCCTCAAACCAAGCCAAGACCTGGAACGCAAAAAGCAGCCATGAGCCATGGATACCTTCCCAGATACGGCCATTTCAACAATGGGATCAGCAAGAGCCCGGTGCACCGGTACAAAAGGAAGTTCATTGCCAGAGCTTTACCTGAGCGGGTGTGGAAGAAGACTGCACAACCCTGGCAGAGCGTCTGGTACCTGAAATGTAAACTTTGCTTCTCTTTCCACGGGCTCGAACCGAGCTGCTGAATATTTCCAGCAGTTTGTGCTTTTATTACAGGATCGCCCCAATTTCCAGTAAACCCTCACATTAGCCTCAAGATTCAGGGGAGTAGATTTAGGACGGAGATGAGGAGGAACTGCTTTTCCCAGAGAGTGACGAATCTGTGGAATTCTCTGCGCAATGAAGCAGTGGAAACTACTTCAGTAAATATATTTAAGACAAGGTTGGATAGATTTTTGCATAGTAGGGGAATTAAGAGTTATGGAGAAAGACAGGAGGGTGGAGACAAGTTCAAGCCCGATCAGCCATGATCTTATTGAATGGCGGGGCAGGCTCAGTGGGCCAGATGACCGACTCCTGCTCCTATTTCTTATGTTCTTATTTTGTGATATACCCAGGGTTTGCTTCTCATGAACTGTGACCCCCATCTCAATGTTGGAATGCCCTCTGTATCCTCTCCCCTAGTAGGATACTTTTAAAGTCAATACTATACAGTTAAAAATCAAACAATTACAAACAGAATTTCTCAGCTGCACATTCCCAATGTGAATCCCAAGGGAATTGCCCTCTTTGTTCCTGCTCTACCACAACATCCAATGACAGGAACAAGTCATAACACTGTGCTGAGAACCAAGACATGTTAAGTCAACAGAGAGAGAAACCATTTAAAATTTCACCCCAATGACCCATCATCACAGCCAGCAGGAATGAATTACCATCAGCTCCCTCATCAGATTCAGCCTAATTTCATGGATTATTGATGGACATAATGGGGCGTGTTCGTAAGGTCTATATTTATTGATCATCCCTAACTGCTTTTGAAAAGGTGGTGACAAGTCATTACGTCAAACTGTTGCAGCTTTAAGATTTAAAGAGTGAGTTACTTGAAATGTAACAGCCACAAAAAAGCCTAAGCTATTTGGCCTTTCAGGTCTGCATTGGTTCCTACAAGAATGCAGCTGCATCTCTGCTCTTTCCCCACAGCCGTGCAACACTTCACCTGCAAGTACCAATTCAATTCTTTTCCGAAAGTCTCCAGTGTGCTCCAGGTAATAACTACTCACCACATTAACGGACTTCTACTCATCTGGGTTATTTTGCCAATTTGTTCTTATGGTTCCCAACCCAAAACAGTTTTCCTGTCTACACCCTGAACTTTTCCTGACCTACAACACATTTCCTGTCAACCAGATTACTCCCTGTAAGATGGTGGCATGCTCGGACACAGCTGCCTCTCTGGGTCCAAACAGAGGTCCAATTGTTGGTCCTTTATGCCTTTTTCACAATCACAAGACAGGTGGAATGGATATTAAGTACTGCAAGTCTACCCCTATCCACTAGTAAGTTGCTGGATAACAGTGAAGCTGGACTTGTTGCACACCATGTTGCAGCCCGCTTCAGCCACCTAAGGAAGAAGGCAGAGACACCGTGTGAGGCAGTGCATGGTCCAACGGACGGTGTGGGTGATTCTCTTGGATGTTTTTGTTGTGATCGCAAGACCCAGGTGGACATTGGTAATGTAGAATACTGTGAGTCCGACTTATTGCTTCATTGGGGAGACAGACGGCGTGGGAGCTGCATGGCCTTGGTTGTGGTGCGGACTGGGACCTGATTCATGCCTCATGGTTGCCTTTGACGGCCGCTGAAGCCGGTTGTGTTCTGCTGGATTCCGTGCTGAGTTGGAGGCTAGCCCCTCCTGTCCATGCTGCCTTTCAGTGTTCAGCTGGTGAAAGACAAGCTGGATTGTACTCGTCTACAGCTGAGCACACGACATGAGGAACTGCTGTGAGCAGTTCTTGCAGAAACATGGCTCCAGGGCAACATCCATGCATCATCAATCTACAGGACATGACACTCAGGGACTTGGGCTATATAATTTTCCTTAATATTTATTTTGTAACCATGTTTTTCTATAACCATAATTATATATGCTATATGTGCTGTGTATGATTGCTGGTTCTGTGTTTTGTACCATGGCCCCAGAGTAATGTTGTTTTGTTTGGCTGTATTCATGTGTATGGTTGAATGAGAATTAAGCCTCAACTTGAACCCCCTCTGTCCTGATGAAAGCACTTCTAGTTTCCTCAGAAGTTTCCCATAATCCAGGAGATTCACTCCTGAAGCCATTCCAGTAAATCAGCTCCGCACCCTCACACCATTCCTAAAATCCAGTGCTCAGAATTGGACAATCCCCTGGCTGCAGCTGTGCTTACATAAATCTTCAGAAAGTGTTTCACAAAGCTTCAACATCACCTTCCCTTATACAGCTCATCCCTGGAGTCCTTTCTATACCCCTCAGAACTTTATAGACTTGATTTTGTCCCCTCTTAACCCCCTCCAATCCAAGGAGAACAGACCTTAACTTCTCTATTCCGAGCTCCAACAACTTCAATCTTCGCCCTTTGTACAAGATCAAACAGTGCTCTCAGATGAGTATTTATCAGCCATTGTGTCTACAGGATGAGGAAGCTTGCAGAACACTGCAATCATTGGAATTTGAAACTGGGGAACAAAGATTTTGGAAATGTGACTGAAGAGCCACACAAAAAAAAAATCAACAGTTAAAAAGACAGCAATTCACAATTTGATTGTGGAAGAGAAACAGATTAACTCAAATAGCTTTTCATACTGAAATAAAAACAACAAATGCTGAAAACATTCAGCAGGTACTTTCTCATGTACTACCTGATCTGCTGAGTGGTTCCAGCTTCTTCTGCTTTGATCCCAGACTTCCAAGCATCTGCAATTTTTGTTTTTCTGTTGTCATTGCACAACATTGGTTGTTAGAAACTCAATGTACAGCACGGTCATTTCCCTTTGCAATTCGATGTTCTCGTGTTCAACCAGTGCTCTCATTGGAGCCCTCGGGCTTCTGTGGGTCATTTATCTGGAGAAGTGGTGTGTCCCTCAGTGTCTTAGACAATATTCCCCCTTCAAAGCTATCAATAAGAAACATTACTCATCTTACTGCTGTGTGTGGGACCTTGCTGGCTTTGGGCCACCTGATTATCAAGTCTTCAAGATTCATTAACTGCAGTGAAATGCTTGAAAACCAAACAATCCATGCAAGAACATTACAATCTTGCTCAATAATATTCTTTGCCTTTGTCATCCAGGTCATGAATTTTTCCTTATCAATTAGATGCTCAATTAGTGAAGCTTTGCTCTTCCATTTGTTGATTCATCTCCCCAAAATATTTGTCTGTTGTGTCAATGCTCATTCCAACACACTACAAATAAAAATCAATCTAGAGACAATGGTACAAGTTCAACAACTATCAAACAGGTCCAACAACATTTTCATTGCCTCCAATTTCCTCTTTAGGGAGTTCTCTGGTGGGCAGAGAGGACTTTCTAATATATATGGGTTGTTCCCAGGGACATATACTGACATAGACTTCAATTGCTATTTGGAGATAACAGGATGTAAAATGTACTTTGGTCTGTCCAAGACTTAGTTCTTCAAGTACAAGATGCCTGTAAATGAATGCTACAAATTGGGGCACTTGGGACGCAGGAGTACATGCAGAGAGATGCACCAAAACTCGGTGCAGGTAGCAGATCTTGATGGGAAAGAAGCTCTGACAACTGAGTCCTGGTCCTGAGCCTTTCAAATACTGTTTAAGGAGGAAACAGGAGTAACACTGACAAACTCTAAGAGAATGTATTGAATAAATGAACGATAAATGGAGAGAAAAACAGGACCTAGTATAGTCATGGTATATGTGATGAAAAAAAATACTTTGAATAAAAAGATGCAAGAACCTCTAATTTCCTGACTACTGTTGGAGGTGAATGGGATTCCTCCAATCATTTTGTGAATGGCGAAGATACTGATACCTTTGCTATTCGTTCAAGGGCTATGAAAATTTCTGGCAAATCCAGCATTAATTACCCAACAGAAGGAGGTGAATCACTCAGCTCCTCCTAGTCAAGGTGCTTCCCCAGGACTGTTCAGCTCCAGCAACGGTGAAAGGTAACCAAGTCAGGAGGGTCAGAAAGCCACGTGGAATAGCTGGGAGCAAGCCCAGGTATTGTCACTGATACAGTCCTGGTGAGTGCCATGTACCCCAGCCCAGTTCACGTACCTGAAGCTCATGTATGACTTGGGAGTCCTCACCTTTGACAGTCTGGGTGCTGCTATGGAAGTGGGTCAATCAGGCAACCTTTTGTAATGGCACCCATTGCCGCTACTATAGGCTGGTAATGGGCCTAGTCAACGTGTCGGATAGTAAACAGAACACCAATAAAGCAGGTGCCTCGCCCTCCATCATTTGTTATCCACAGCTGACACCTGACTCGTTGAGCGTTTCTAGTTTTTTACTGGTTTTGTTTCAGAGTTCCTGGAACTACCATTCTTTGCTTCTTTTTTCTGAACTGGGATGTTTTTTCTAAAAAAGTGCTGGAGCTGCACATGCCCAGAAGAGCAGAGAGTATTCTATCCTGCTCTCGATTTACAGAATACCTCAGAACCGGAGAAAAGTGAAAGGCGATACGAGTGGCAGTACGGCTTCAGGAGTAGCTGAACATTGAAGTTGAGCGCATGGACAACAACATGGCAGACGGAGTACTGGAAGATTGTGAATTTACCCAATTCAGTAGAAAAACAAATGCCAAGTACTTTTTTGACTGGGAAATTATGAGAGCAAAGAACAAACTGACCTTTATTGAATGAAGATCTATATACGAGAGCAGAGGTGGCATAGGCAGTTATACAGAGCCTTGGTGGGACCACAACACGTAGTGTGCACATTGGTTGTCTCAGTACCTGAACAAGATATTCTTGTAAAAGGCAAAGGTTCACCTTCCTGGGATGGCGAGTTTGTCATGCGAGGAGAGATTAAATGGATACTCACTCTATTTGAAGCTCTGAGGGTTAAGAATGGGGCAGACGATAGGAATCTTTTCCCCTTAGTGGTGAACAAAACTGGAGGGTAAAGGTTTAGGACGAAGGGAAAGAGACTGAGGGGATCGGAAGGTATTTTGCTCCACTCAGGCCAGTGAGTCACTGAGGGTGGTGGAAATAGTGTCACCAGCCAGCAATTAAGAGAGCACTGGAAAGGATGTGGGTCAGTGCAGGAAGATGGGAGCAGCAGGGATGGACGTTATGGATGCAGCAGGCTGAACAGCCTGTTGTTTCTGTGCTGCATAACTCAATTAGTGAGAGGTTAGAAAAGGAGAGATGACTCCATTAAAACACACAATCCTTGGAGGATTGGCATGGTTGATAAGTGGATGGCATTTCCCCCAATTAGAGGGTATAGCAATAGTTGTGTGTATAATGGGAGGATGAATACAGGGCCCTGGTGGAGGACTTTGTCAAATGGTACAAGCTGAATCATCTGCAACTCTACATAAGTAAGACAAGAGGGATGGTGGTGGACCTTAGGAAGACCAAGCCTGCACTATTCCCTGTTACTATTGATGGTGAGGACGTGGATGTGGTGAGGACCTACAAGTACCTGTGGAGTGCACCTGGATGACAGACTTGAGTGGAGCACCATCACAGAGGCTGTGTACAAGAAGGGCCAGAGTCACCTCTACTTCCTGAGGAGACGAAGGCCCTTTGGAGAATGCAGGCCTCTCCTTCACATGTTCTACTAGTCTGCTGTTGCCAGTACAATCTTCTATGCAGTGATGTGCTGGGGCAATGGCATCAACACGGGTGATGCCAAAAGGCTCAATAAACTGACTAGAAAGGCTGGCTCTGTTAAAGGAGTCAAATTGGACACAGTGGAGGTTGTTGTAGAACAAAGAGTCCTACAATTCTGGACAATGTTTCTCACCCTCTGCATGCCACCTTGGATGAACAGAGGAGCACTTTTAGTAATAGACTAAGACAACTGTGCTGCTCCAAAGAGCGTTATATGAGGTCATACTTACTCTCGGCCATTAGGCTCTATAATGAGTCAACTTATAGCCAGGGAAGTGATGACCCCCTCCTGTTAGACTGTTTGAGGTAACTTATTTTTTATTCTTTCTTCTCTTCTAATACTTGTATATCTGTGCACTTGTAATGTTACTGTTATTTTCTTCGGGATCAATAAAGTATCTGAAAATCTATCTACAGGGCAGGGACATGGTTTCACAACAATGAGTAGGAACCTTAGTACAGAGAGAGGAGGGAATGTTCCTCCTCTGAGGGTAGTAAATCTTGGGAACCCTCTAGCCTGGAAGGATTTGGAAGCTCAGACATCAACCGAGGAAAAGAGAGCTGGGCAGACATCTCTGTCTGTACGCTGAAGGGATATGGGGGCAGGCCCAGAAACGGGGCTACAGGAAGGAGTTCAGACATATTTGTTGAGTGGGACAGCAAGTGAGGGTCCAAATGCTTATGGCGGGATGGATGAGGCTGCAGAAGCCTTTGGACTGGACAAGACTGGCCCATACCCAAGGCTACTCTCAGCTCAGTTACAAGCTTCTCCTGACTTGTGTTCAGAATCATGTGCTACTTCCTGTAAAGCAACCCACTGTCTAGCACACTTCTATCCTCTCCCAGCACTACCTACATTCTACCAACAACCCCCTTCATAGTCAGGGGCAGCGGGGCAGAACTTCTTCCTGGCCGTGGGGAAAACCGGTAAGTGGACAGAGAGGGAAGGGGAAGAAAGGTCTTGAGTAGACAGCAGTTGCAGAGAATGTGAGGAGCAAGGAAGGTTCCCAGCACAAAAACTAGAACAAGCTAGGGAGGGCTACCAGACTCTGAGCTCACACATGGCCAGGGAAGCCGGAAAAACAAGGAAAGTTATCAGCCACAGGTTCTGCAAAAACAGGACTTGCTCAGAGGAGCTCTAAATCGGAAGAACACCCAGACTGGTTAGCTCTGCTCAGTCTGGTTTGCTGCCCTGTTTAATGGCCAAGAACTCCCTGACTGCATCAGAGAATAGTTCAGCACAGTTAACTTCCCGACTGCAGGAAGTGACAGTTTAGCATAGCCTGTGATGGGTTAACTCCCTGACCGCAGGAAGTGACAGTGTAGCACAGTGTGTGATGGGTTAACTCCCTGAATGCAGGAGGTGACAGTCTAGCATGGCCTGTGATGGGTTAATTCCCTAAATGTAGAAAATGACCAGTGCAGCATGGCCTGTGATGGGTTAACTCCAGCCATGTGCTGTCTCCACCTCAGTTTCCATAGATGCCACAAATGCTGCTCAGCTCAGATTTGCATGTTGCTTTATTGAGCCTAAATTTGCATAAAGGCAAAGTCACGCAACTGAGAACCATCTACATTGTCACAGCAACCAAGAGCTGCTACTTCAGTGACTGAAAGAAAATATGCTCTCACTGTGACGGGCTGCACACAATACTCCCCCCACCACCCCCCCCCCCCGCCTTCTCTCCCCTCAGATGATACATCACCTCCCTCCTGCATCTCCTCCCAGCCAACAGTCAAACAAATGTCACGACTTAAAAACCCATATACTGGTGATCAAAGGCAAATACATGCAGATCTACCTTGCTTTTCATCAATTTGCTTCTCATTTTTGTTTAACAAATCCTGCACTGATACAGATCTTATTCTAGTTCAGCACGTTTTATTTTAACAGCTTGCATCATCTCTTAACGCAGTGAAGGGTTCCAGCTCAACACATCTGTAAGAAAAGCAAACTTCTCAGTTCAGGGTCTGGCTGCAGGAGTTAATGAATTAAACCACCCTTTGACACACTGAGACCTGACCTAAAGGGCCAGACTGCTGACAGAACATACAATTGCAGGAAAGGGTATTACAGTAACACACTATGCCAAGACCCTACACAAAATTGCCCGTCCTACTTGGGGACAGGTTTTCAAACCTGTCTATTGTAACAAATTTGCATTTAGAACTCTTTATACTGCCAATGTGCCACGAGGAGAATTGTTAATTCAAACAGCTCAGAAACCATTGAGCAAGAAAGCCTGTCTAATGGAATTAGCTGTTGGCATGGGTGGGGGGTGGGGGTTGCAGCAGAGGAAACATGTGACAGCACCTTGCTCTTTCCTCATCCCCTAAAACTCTGCTGAAGTGAAACCTCCACTGCCCAGCCACTGCTGGGTCACCCTTTGCCGTGTTTTGGCTCGGCCTTCCAAACGACAGCCTGCAGTCTCTTTGCAGTTGCAACATCGGGACAAGGCATGCAGTTGCCTGAAAGGCCATGGGCAGTTTGAATGGTGGCTCTAAAGGCAGAGGTTGGGAGGGAGTGGTGATTCACTGCTTGGCTCAACAACAGTTAAAAACAGGTAACTGATCTTGTTTGATTATTAGCACAGTGATTGCTGATATCTAGAATCCCTCCCAGCACCACAGACTAAGGTGTTCTCCAAGTGCATCCACAATGGAGGTGAGATTAAGAAACTACCTCAAATATAAAACACAAAGTCCTGCCCATGATTACCCTCCTGGCTTCAGATCTCTTTGGCGGGTGCAGATCAATAACCTTGACACCAGACCTAACCAGTGGAAGACTTTCCCCCAAGGACTGCAATGGTTCAAGGTGACTTCCCATCATTGTCTAAACGACTGAATGCAGGCAACACACCAAAGTCCACATCCCCAGTAATAATACTGGAAGAAGCTTCCTTCAGTATCCATTCTGGTGTGGTGTTCATTGACTATTCAGAATTCTGATGGCAGAGTGGAAGACGCTGTTCCTTAGCCACTTGTGCCACCTCCCCAACAGTAGTAACAGAAGATGGCATGTCCCGTTTGTTGAGAGTCCCCGGTGATAGATGCTGCCTTGGAGGCACCTCCTCTTGAAGATTGAACTCAATGGTGTGGATTGTTGGGCCTGTGATGAAGCTGACTGAATATACAGCCCTTTGCAACCTCTTGTGATCCTGTACACTGGAGCCTCCACGTCAGGCTGTGATGCTACCAGTGAGAATGCTCTCCACTGTAGATCTGTAGAAATTTACCGGGTGTCTTTGGTATCATTCCAAATTTCCTCAAGCCAAGTAGAGCTACTGCTGTGCCTTCTTTGTGATTACATCAATGTGTTGGCCCAGGGAAGATCACCCTGTCCACCTCTATGAGGATGTGCGTGTTCTCCTGACTTCCTGAATCCACAATCATTTCCTTGGCCTTACTGATGTTGAGTGTTGCAACCTCACCACTCATTGGTATTTATGAAGGTGAAGTTGATAAGCCAACATGTAATGCAAAGAATTGTACATCTCAAGAACTGAATTTCAAACAAGGCCATGCATATCACCTTAACAAATGACTGCCAAACAGCAGATGGATACAGGAAGCATTAGCAGATTCCTTCTGTGAAGTTGTACATAGTAACAGACTTAAACAAAGCACAATCACATCTTATCTCAAGCTACAAAATCCAGTCAGGTTCACTGACTTCCACAGGACTCCTATCTAGTGATGGAGATCAAGGAATTCGAATGCCAACAGTTAAAATACTGGACAAGTACAATTGTAACGAATCCAAACAAGGAAACCATTGCACATAGTAAGGCACACAGCCTGTTCCACCATTTAATAATGACAGGCTGATTCGACTGTAACCTCAATTCCACATTCCCATCATCTACGTGCAGTAACCTAACCATATGCCTTAACAATATTCACCAGCTTTCTTTCTCTGAGGTTGGTGAGAGCAGAGTTCCAAAGACTCACAACCAGTGATAAAGCTTAATTTCACCCGTGTCTTAAGTGGGTCACCCCTTAGTTCTAGATTCTCCCACAAGAGGAAAGAGCCTCTTCACATCCACCATTTGGAGATTCCTCAGGATTGTGTATGCCTCAATCAACTCCCTTCTCACTCTAGCAGATACAAGCCTGTCCAACCTTTCCTCATAGTACAACACATACAACACACCCTTTCCAGCCTCAACACTCTGAACTGCTTTTCATACATTAATACATTTCCTTAAATAGAGAGACCAATACCAAGCATGTCATTCTAGATGTGGTCTCACCAATGCTCTCTAACTGAAACACAACCTTCCTACTTCAGTATTCAAGAACCCAGCAATAAACAAATTCTGTTAGCTATCCTAATTACTTGCTGTTCCTGCATTGCCTTTAGAGCCATGTACCAAGACACCTGTGTCTCGGGAGTTCAGCAGTCTCTCATCATTTACATAGAAATGCTTTATATTTTTTTCCGGCCGATGCGGACTATTTCACATTTCCCCTACACCATATTCCATTTACCAGATCTTTTCCCACTCTGTCACCTCTGTGTCCTTTTGCCGCCTCCGCAAGCCCTCTTTCCCTAGTTTTCCCTATTTTTTTCGTTGA
The DNA here is from genome assembly GCF_030028105.1 of Mobula birostris. NCBI lineage: Eukaryota > Metazoa > Chordata > Chondrichthyes > Myliobatiformes > Myliobatidae > Mobula > Mobula birostris. The sequence continues at coordinate 219,567 of NW_027277715.1, forward strand.
AAGTACATTAAGCAATCATACAATGGCTGGCGTGGTAGCTCAGCAGTTAGCATAATATCGCTGCAGGCAAGTGACCTAGGCTTAATTCTGCGGCTGTCTGTAAGGAGTTTGTACATTATTCCTGTGACTGTATGCATTTCTTCTGGATGCTCTAGTTTTCTCCAACATTCCACAGACATATGGGTTAATAACTTAATTAGTCACATAAGCGTAATTGGGTGATGTGGTTTTACTGAACTGGAAGCTGTATAATTTGGTGATAGCATGCTGTATGTCCAAATAAATAAATACCTTCTACCACTTTCTGTTAGCCAGCTAATCTTACGAATGCCACCTCCCACACAATGAGCCATTACGATTATCTACACTTCCCCATACAGTGACACTTCATTCTGTTATTGCTACCCCAAAGTAGTCATGTGATGAAATGATCCACATCTATGCTTGCAAAATAAAGTTTTTAACAGTATATCACCACGTGATAATAGCAAACGAATTTACCAATATTGTCTTTGATGCAGCAAAATTCCGTCTGGAAATCTCAATCCATCTATCCATTCCCCCTTTATTCATAGCATGTTAGTTCATCAAAGAACTCCAATAGACTAGTCAAATAGAGTTTCACTTTCATGAAACCCTGCCATAACATCTTTCAATTATAACGTCTCATCATTCCCTCGTGGTTGATGTTAAGCCAACTTACAAGATAAACAGTTGTTAACTAAAGGCCTGAAGGAACTCTAGCAAGTGTCACCAAGTCTAATTCACTCAGTGCTGGATGCAAGAATGCATTTGATATTAGTGGCAGGACAAGCAACTAGTGAGGCACGTTACTAACCAAGGGGAAAGAATGAAGATTATCCTGCTTGTCTATCACATCCAGGTGGAAAACAGGCCACCTGTTTTTGGACCATTGTGGCTTCTGTTCTGTACTCCCAATTCCTGTCAATGCCCAACAGCCATGGAAGGTCCGTGAGGAGAGCGTCTGGGAAGAAGCTGTGACAACTGCTTGGGCTCTGGTTTAACCAGCGCGATGTCTGTCAAAGAGGCAGTGTTTCTTGCAGGTTTGAAGAGAGGCACTGAGTGGGGTTGTAACACTGAGCTGACATTATAACGCTGAGGGAAGAGCGTGAGTGAGGCGCAGTTGCCTCTTCCTCACACACAAGCAATATCTGAGAGCAACCATCAGCTCGTCCATTAATGGGGAGGGAGAAGAGGGTAGCAGTGGCAGCATTAAAAAACAGGGCTCAACAGACGGTGAATTAGCTGAGCTCAGAGATAACCTTAATGAAGCCCACAACAGCCAGAATGAGAGCAGTCCAGACAGTGCCCAGTGCTCTGTTATCACACCTCCTAATCAATTGCTTGAGACAGCTGTAGTCTATTAACAGAAGTGAAAGATAACGATAGCACTTACTATGAAAAAGAGCTTCCTCAAGGCTCTTGAACTTCACAATGCAAAATTGTTCAAACATTTTTTTTAAAACATATGCCAAGCGGTTACCCCAGTTGAAAAGAGCACCATCATAGCGGAGGAAGGTAACAAACCAGTCTTTCTAATAATCCTTGCAAACTAAAATGCTGTTGATCAGGGTTAATTAATATTGTACCCTCTATGTCCTTTAGGAGTGCAGGCGTGTTATGAAGTGAGGAGACTTGGCAAGATTCACAGTAGGGTAGTAATTAGCGTAACACATCAGCTCGTCAGCGGACTGGGCTCATTTCTAGCCACTGTCAGGAAGGGGTTTGGATGTTCTCCCTGTGACTGTGTGCGTTTCTTCCAGCTCCTCCAATTTCCTCCCACATTCCAAAGACGTATGGGTTAGTAGGTTCATTGTTCATGTGGGTAATTGTGTGGCGCCGGTAGGTGCGTGTTACCGTGCCGTATCTCTAAATAAAAAATAAATTGATTATACACACACACACACATAACCTGTTTTCAGCGATGTTGTTGGGGGCAAACTGTGGCCGAGTGGAGCAGCAGTTAGAGCTGCTGTCTCAAAGTGCCAGAAAGCCAGGTTCAATCCTCGCCGGTGTGATTTCTGCCTACAGCACAGACACGCTGGCTGGTGTGTTCACTGGCTACAACGCAGTGCGTGGTGACTGGTAGGGTGCGTCTGGGATGAGTGTCAGGCTGGAGTGAATGGGTGGTTAGAGGCTGGCACAGGTTCAGTGGGCTGAATGAGCTACGACTCTACGAAAAGTCATCCCAGCTCTTTGAAAAGTGCCAGAGAACTTTAACTTCACTCAAGTGGAGAAGCCTTTGTCTTAATCCCATCAGTAAGACTGATAGTTTAGGGAGGTTTGGTATGTCACTACAGACTCCTGTACCATGGAGAGCATTCTGACTGGTTGCATCACTGTCTGGTACGCGGACAGAGTTACAAACTCAGCCAGCTTCATCAAGGCCACTAGCCTCCCCAGCATCGATAATATCTTCAAAAGGTGTTGCCCTAAGGCAGCACCCATCATGAAGGCCTAACTATCCAGCCACGCCTTCTTCTCATTTCTACCACCAGGGAGATGGTACAGGAGTCTGAAACACACAGACTCAAAACTTTAGCAACAGATTATCAGCTCTGCCATTAGATTTCTGAGTTTTGTGACCACTACTTCACTATTTTGTTCTCTTTTTGCACTATTTTCTTTATATATTCTTACTGTAATTTATAGTAGTGTTAGCCTTGCACTGTACTGCTGCCTGCCCCACAACAAGTTCCACGACACATCACTGATAATAGACCTGATTCTGATTCTGACATCTCTGACACTGTATCACCGACTGTAGAGCATGGCGGATGGTCTGATGCTCAGTCTCTGAAAAGGAACTGAGAGCCCACAGTGTGAAATACATCCGTACAGGATCTGGCACTGAATTGAAAGGGGCGAATCAGATCTGGGCTGATTATTCTGCTGTTTAGAAGGTGCCAAGCTCATTTCATACACAAGCTTCATCATTAGTAGTTGTTCATCGCGTTAGCCCTGACTGAAGGGACAATGCGTCACTACACAAGTTTTACCATTGCCTCTCAAACTCCCCTCCACAAGGGAACAGTCACAGTGCACCAATCACCATCTAACTATGCTTCAGTCCTCACAACATGGCCCACAGAACCTTCAGGGTCAAGGTAGCTTTATGATGCATGGTACCAGAATTCAAACTGCTCGAGACATGCTCAAACCAACACTGAGCTGAACCAAAACATCCTTCCTCCATTCCTCAGCCCCTGCGAGAGAATCCCATTTAATGATGTGTGTGCAAGGACACCCATACCACCCTGCAGCCACTCATCTCCCAGTTGAACTGTACTCTTGAATCCCAAGCTGATGTCATTGCACCCACCCACCCCCAACCTGAATTCCATCCGCGGCCCAGATGGCCACTCCGTCCATCATACCTGCCCCCCCCCCCCCCCGAAAATCATCCTTCTGCCTCTCCATAGATGAGGACTCCCAATGTCTGATTCCAGGACAGGTATGACAGGCTGGACGACAACCAAGCCACTGCAGGAAATCCAAAAGAGATCACTAGAAATGCTCCAGTTGAGGATCATTGCAATTGAAAGACGGGTTATTTTTCCTTCTTGATGGATGTTGCCCAAGCTGCCAGATATTTGCCATATTTTCTGATCCATGTCAGGAGCTATTTCAGGATTAGGGAAAGGTGGGGTGGCAAATGAGGGCTGGGGGGCAAAATTAATTTCAGCAATGAGTTGGAAGGAGAATTACACTTAATCATCAGTATAATGAAGCATTAACCATGAATCAGATTACGAGGGAGGTCATAGTTCTTACAAACAATGGAGGGAAGAATGTGGATTAGTGTGGTCTCCACAGGTAGATAGCACAAATACAGCAGGGTTAGTAAACAAAGAACCTGAGGAATTCTTTGTAGAGGGTGTGGTGTGGATATGGAAGTCACTGGCATGTGTAGCAATTAGATCCGATGACATTGATGTGGTTATGAGGAAGCTTGGCATACAATGAGTTCTGCAGTAGTAAGGAGCAGTGTGAGCACAGACACAAGGAGGGGCACCTCACTGATTAACAGGTCACCACTGCAGAAACACCTTTTGACAACAGCTCCATAAAAGCTTTGCAATAGTGCCCTCGGAGTGCACAGGGGCTATTAACTCTTACTTTGCTAATGCATTATGTGAGAGATGGGGATCAGGACTAAACAATGAAATGGGATGAAAAGATAGGGCAAGGAGGATCTTTCCAGAGAATTTTTGGGTGATAATTTGCTTCTTGGCCTGATTCATCTATGTTCCATTCTACGAGTCTCTTAAGTGTCTCTAATATACCTGCGTCTACTACCGTCCCCAGCAGTGAATTCCATTCACTTACCACACACAGCAACAAGAACTACCTCTGAGATTCCCCCTATACACTCCTCCAAATACCTTAAAGTTATGAGCCCCCGTATTAGGCATTTCCACCATGGGAAGAAGAAAGTCTCTGGCTGTCTACTCTTTCTATGCCTCTTATTTCGTACATTTCTATCAAGTCACATCTCATCCTCCTCCTCTTCAAAAACAAAAGCCAAAGCTTGCACCAACCCATCCTCGCAAGACTTGCTCTCTAATCTAGGCAGCACCTTGGTAGATCTCCTCTGCACCTTCTCGAAAGCTTACACATCCTTCCTACAATGAGGTGACGAAAACTGAGCACAATACTCCAAGTGTGGTCTAACCAGGGTTTTGTAGAGCTGCACCATTACCTTGGGGTACTGAGTTCAAGAGCCACAACTAATGAAGGCCAACACACCATACACCTTCGTCACAATCCAATCAACTTGTTCTACAACTCTGAGGGATCAATATATGTGGACCCCAAGACCCCTCTGTTCCTACCCACTGCTAATAATGCTGCCATTAACCCTGTGCTCTGCCTTCAAGTTCTACCTTCTAAAGTGAGCCACATCACACTTTTTCAGATTGAACTCCATCTGCCACTTATCAGCTCTACACTCTGTCAATGTCCTATCATAACCTAGGACAAACTTCTATACTATTCACAACATCACCAACCTCCATGTCATCTGCAAACAGTGAGCCTTTGTGCAGAAAGGTATATTATTTGCATACCTGCAGCTACAAGTACAATGCTCCAGTTATCAGTCAATTTTTTCCTGCTGCCGTACTTGGCGAACTCACCTACGGTCAATTAGGTAAATGCACTGCCTACCAATCACTAGCAAGACCCAGAGCTGCTGGTGACATTTGTTTACATTAGTGCTTCTGACTTGGAGCTGAACAGTGTCTTTGACTTGAAACTATGGATAAGTCTACTTGGGAGGAGATATAGGAAAACAAACCACGTGGGTACATTGTATTCAGACGGCCAGCCAATGCCAATGACCCAAATTCCTACATAGAAATGTATCAGTTGGAGGCCTTTCACCACCAATCAAACTGTCCAGAACCAGTCAGGATAACTCCGAGCCAAGGGTCTACAATGTTTGTTAAATTCATTTGACCACATCTTGCTTGCATCAGTTCTTTGAAAGAGTCATGTAATTAGTGCCTGATTATTACCAAAACTCTGAAAATGTTTCTCAATATCCCAGTCAAAACTTACAAGTCATTATGCTTCCTCTATCCCTTTCAGGAGATGCATCACACATCACAATAATCCACTGCTTAAAAAATAAAATGTTGCTGATCACTTCTTTCATTTATTACTTTCAATATTGGACTTCTGCTTATTGGCTTTAATATTGCTGGAAACAGTTTCTGAAACTACAACACTTCTGTCTAGCTCTCCTGGACCTTCTCTGCTGGAACCAATGTCCATAATTTTTCTTTCTAACAGGTGACTCTCACAGACACAGTTAAATCTAAATCCCTGGAACATGTGAGTGTAGCTGAGTCACATCTGTGCCAATGAACATTTGCTCCTCAAACTCCCACACAGCTCCACCTGGTAACTCTGTACAAGCTTCCATTGTTTGCTTCCTCTGACAAAAAGTGCTATTCATCTCAACTCTCCCCATTCACGAAAGGTTTAGTTTCTTATCAGTCTTGGATTTAAGTTTCTCTTGATTCCACCAATTGATTTTTCTCTATTTATAGCCGGCCACCAGTTCCCCACATGTTCTCATATCCCTTTGTAGCTCTACTGTCTACAGCAAATCACCCACGCTTCTGCTAAGGGTACATCTCAGGACTGTTCAGTGATTCCTGTTGGCTACAATCTCCCTGTTCTGGCATCATCCTTGCTAATATTGTCACTCCAGACTGGAGAGAAAAAAAGGACTGGCATTCAAGTGCAACAATCAATAATGCTCTTGGGTGAAGAGAGTTTGTAGTACCCAGCAATCTCCAAAAACAAGGTCAGTGAGAAGACATGGACTAAAGCTGGAGCTTGAAACCACTAATGAAAGCCCAGTTCCCCAGCCTCCAGCAGGCTCCCAAGAAGTAAATAACCGTTTTCAACTGGTGAATGTTGATGAATTCCAAGTGTCTGTCAGTCTTCTGCATGACAACAAGAATTCTGCAGATGCTGGAAATTCAAGCAACACACATCAAAGTTGCTGGTGAACGCAACAGGCCAGGCAGCATCTCTAGGAAGAGGTACAGTCGACGTTTCAGGCCGAGTCCCTTCGTCAGGACTAACTGAAGGAAGAGTTAGTAAGAGATTTGAAAGTTAGAGGGGGAGGGGGAGATCCAAAATGATAGCAGAAGGCAGGAGAGGGAGGGATGGAGCCAAGAGCTGGACAGGTGATTGGCAAAAGGAGATACGAGAGGATCATGGGACAGGAGGTCCGGGAAGAAAGACAAGGGGGGGGGGGACCCAGAAGATGGGCAAGGGGTATATTCAGAGGGACAGAAGGAGAAAAAGGAGAGTGAGAAAAAGAATGTGTGTATAAAAATAAGTAACAGATGGGGTACGAGGGGGAGGTGGGGCATTAGCGGAAGTTAGAGAAGTCAATGTTCATGCCATCAGGTTGGAGGCTACCCAGACGGAATATAAGGTGTTGTTCCTCCAACCTGAGTGTGGCTTCATCTTTACAGTAGAGGAGGCCGTGGATAGACATGTCAGAATGGGAATGGGATGTGGAATTAAAATGTGTGGCCACTGGGAGATCCTGCTTTCTCTGGCGGACAGAGCGTAGGTGTTCAGCAAAGCGGTCTCCCAGTCTGTGTCGGGTCTCACCAATATATAAAAGGCCACATCGGGAGCACCGGACGCAGTATATCACCCCAGCCGACTCACAGGTGAAGTGTCGCCTCACCTGGAAGGACTGTTTGGGGCCCTGAATGGTGGTAAGGGAGGAAGTGTAAGGGCACGTGTAGCACTTGCTCCGCTTACAAGGATAAGTGCCAGGAGGGAGATCAGTGGGGAGGGATGGGGGGGACGAATGTACAAGGGAGTCGCGTAGGGAGCGATACCTGTGGAAAGCAGAGGGGGGGGGGAGGGAAAGATGTGCTTCTGTATGAAATGGCTTACCTAACATTCCAGTATGTATTGCACTACAAGACAAAAACACAGCACACAGAACAAATGAGACAACCAAAGGCCATCAGAACAGTTCGTAGCCAAACCTTGAACTGGCAGAGTGAGTGAGTGGGTACCATCTAGTATATTGCTGAACAACGAGCCTCTGTAGCTGGTAAGAGATAATTATCATTGCACTTTGCATCTTAATTGGAAGATAAAAAGAGTTTTCAAACATCTTCATTGCATATTTTCCAGACAATTAAAAGTGAGAATTTAAGATTCTAATATGAAGGAGTAGAAAGGCAAAGTTATCAGAGGAAAGAGACTGCATTATCACAACAACCAATAAACACCAACTGCTGCTGGATTGGAGAATGCAGAAAACGATAAGACATAGGAGCAGAATCAGTCCGCTGAGCCTGTTGAGTCTGGTTCACCATGGTTGATTAATTATCCCTCTCAACTTCATTTTCCAGCCTTCTTCCCATAATCTTTGATGGCCTGACGAACGAAGAACCCATCAACCTCTGCTTTAAATATACGCAGTGACCTGGCCTCCACAGCTGTCTGTGGAAATGAATTCTACAGAGTCACCACCCTCTGGCTAAAGAAATTCCTTCTCATTTCCGTTCTAAATAGACGTTCCTCTATTCTGAGGCTGAGCCCTTGGTCCTAGACTCGCTCACTACAGGAAACACCCTCTCCACATCCACTCAATATTCAATAGGTTTCAATGAGATGCCTCCTTGTTCTTCTAAACTCCAATGAGTACAGGCCCAGAGACATCACACAATATTCATTTAGCTAGGATCTGACAAATAGACCAAGACTAGCCTCTCCATTCTGGCCAGTCCATCACCAATGTCCTTCAGAATTAATGACATCATAGGACAGGTTTCTCTCCCCTCAGCCTGTCTCCTGCAAGCTATGCCTGGCTACGTGTCCTTCCTTGATGGCCTCCTGCTGTCGAGTGATAGGGTTCAGGGTGTTGGCATAACACCACAACCCAGCAGTGCGGAGATGGTGGGTCCTGATTCACACAAAACAGATTCCACTACCAAATTCAATAAACCTGGTCATTTGCAGGCAGGCACAAGAAGAAAAAAACAAATGCCTAATCAACCTGGTTCATTACAGGAAAAGAGCCCGTCATCACTACCATCCACACAAACTGTCTGGCCACTCCACTGCTTAGTTCATACAAAAAAAAATCAAACCTCATCAGTCACCCAATTCAACCAGACCAAGTCTGCAGCATTCAGGTGCACCAGGACCTTCAACCAGCCACAAAGCACAGATGCCGAGCAGTTCAATAGAACCTCCAGGGTTCAGCTGGTGACCAGGGGTTACAAAAGGGCTTCGATATATACAAGCAGACGCAAGGGGAGGTGACTTACCCCATTCAGATATCTGCAGTTTTCTCTTCAAATCAAATATCACCCTCAACATTGGGAAAAACAGGCCACTTCAAATAAGGGTTACCAAATAAAATTTGACTGCATAACCAAAAGCTTACTGTTTCATTCACAAAGGGCAAAAAGCAGCCCCTTGCCCCATCATGTCTATGTACACCACTTTCACCAAATCCTGGATTCTTCCCACATTTCGAGCAGGTTCCTCCAGGTTCCAGGTGGCAAGTTACAGTGGCCAATTAATCTACCAATGCACGCATCTTTATTGCTTAGTTAATCAGCAATTTTTTTTTTGTTTGGATGCAAAGAATTGAGGACATTACTGGCTTCAGTGCTTGCTTTTAATGAGATGGGAGGATGAGACAAGGAACAGAAGGTCCTGACTTTGGAAACTAAGGGAAGTGAGATGCCACAAGCCCACACTCATACTGGAGACACAAGAAAGACCCCAGATGTTGGAATCTGGAGCAACGCACAGAGATGCTGGATGAACTCAGCAGGTTATCTGGACATCTCCCTCTTTCTTTCCAATCCCGATGGAAGCATAATCTATTTCTCTCTAAAAATGCAGCTGAATCTTTCCAGTGCCTTTGTGTGGCATCCCTGTTGTTGTTTGAAGATACTGTAGTCACTCTCTGGTCTTTTGCTGCCAATCTGTACGAAGCGTAGCTCTCCCAAATATTCCCTCAAACACACATCATGCTGTGATATAATTCTGACGTTCACAAGGTTTAAATTATTTAATAGGGAAGATGGCAAGAGTTCACAGTACAATGACTGTGGCCTTAATATTAGAATCAAATGGTTTGCAGGAACTTTGGAGAAAATTTGTTCTATCTGGAGCTCTTACTCAGTGTAACCAGGCTTGATTTCCAAATGAAATAACTGAGTTTTTGCTACCCAAGGCTCTTGTGGCTTATAGAACTGAGTTAGGTAAACAGAATAGAAATTGGTGGGATCTCTATTGTGGCAGTTTTAACAGCTGCTTGGAATTAATGCATCATCTGGAAATGTGGAGGCTGTGGGAAGCTGCTGAGACCACTGGTGATCCACTTGATCAGGCGAGCTCCACAATCCTTGAGGAAACAGAAATCTACAAGTAATTGAAGCGGAAGGGAGGTTTCAGGTCTACAGTCCACAAACTGGCCTCAATTACTTTTATTTCTGCTTGACCAGCAAGATCAGTGTACTTAAGTCACCCACACAGGTTGATTGGGTGGTTAGGGCGGCATAATACGTAAGCCTTTATTAGTCAAGCCATTGAGCTCAGAAGTTAGGAAGTTTTATAAAACTTGTCAGGCCACATTTGGATATCGCATAAAGTTCTGGTCGCTCCATCGCAGGGAGGATGTAGAGGCTTTAGAGAGGGTGCAGAAGAGGTTTGCCAGGATTAGAGAGCACGTGTTAAAAGGAGAGATTGGACAAACCTGGATTGTTTGCTCTGGAGTGGTGGAGGCTGATGGGATATCTGATAGAGTTTTATAAGATTTTGAGACACACAGATAGAATAGACAGTATCTTTTTCCCCACGGTTGAAATGTCCAATATCAGAGGAGGTATATTTCAAATGAGATGTGAGGAGCCAGTTTTTTTTTTAAATACACAGAGAGTGGCGGGTGCCTGGAATTCACAGCCTGGGGTGGTAGTAGAGGCAGGTACATTAGAGACTTCTAGATAGGCACACGAATGTGAGGGAAATGGAAGGATGTGGATATTGGTTAGGTAGACGGGGCATTTAGTTGGCCTTTTGAATACTAATTGAATTGATTCGACACAGTATTGTGGGCTTGTTCCAGAGCTGTACTGTTCTATGCTCTATGTACTCTGCTAGGGAGGACATGCGGACATAGAGCACATTCTCTAGGAGCACAGATCCAAGGCTTAGTAGAACATGGCTATCTGTAGGACATGCTTATTCCTCATATCTGTTTAACGGACTTCCCTGAAGCTGGAAGTACATTTTGCAAGCTGATCTTCCCAGGGTAATAGACATGCTTTTACAAATGCAGCTTCTAACTTCAGTCATGTTCTTTAAATAACAAAGCAAGATGCAACACGATAAAGGCAGAACAAAAGCCCAGGCAATGAAGCTCGTGTCCTGTTCTATGTGTCAAGCAACAGTTCCTTCTTTCTCATGAACCTCAGGACATTTTCTCATAACCCCAAGGTCCCTTCTAGGATCTTGTCCTTTGAATTTAGTTTAAAATTTTGTTGCTTAGTTAACCATTTCAAACACACAGTAACCTTTTTAAAATTCCAGCAAAAAAAAAGTCAAATCAGCTCCCAATGAACGGACAAGGAATGGGGTCAGGTATCCTGTGGAGTGAGCACTCCAGTGTTCACGTCAGGTGTCTTTGAAATAGGAAGAGGAAAGGAAGGCTATGGAATAGGCAGCAATCCGACCGTATCTCAGTAACACAACACATCCGATTATGGAAACTACTTACAAATGAGACACAGGCAGCCAGCAACAGGATCCGCACCAGAAGCTCCTCAAACTGCTCCAACACAAGTTCCCATAGGGACTTCCCTAGAAAACAGACAAGCATCATCAGTTTTATCTGGCACAGGCAAGTAAACTGACTCACTGTGGAATCTTTCAGATAAATACACTTCAAATGATGAAACTCAGAAATGATCCGATATCAGCCGGCCGAAGAGTCTGATGACTTGGGAGAGAACAAAAAGTTATTGGCAAGAGTGCAGGTCTGAACAGTTGGAGCACATTAGTTGAGGCAACTAAATACACCTCTTCACTAAAAACCACAAAATAGAAGGGGCTATTGGAGTGAGCAGTCCCGCTTAAGCCTTATATAGACATATCACTGCAGGTAACTATGCAGCTTTCCTCTGAATAGTGAAATTAAATCTACCTCCACTAATCCCCCTCACTGCACTCAAGTCCTAACCACTCAATGTCAGCAAGACCAAGGAAATGATTGTAGACTTCAGGAGAGAGACACCAGAGGTCTATGAGCCAGTCCTCATCAGAGAATCGGCAACTAAACTGGGTGCTACTATTTCAGAGGATCTGCCCTGGATCCAGCACGCAAATACAATCACGAAGAAAGCACGGCAGCACCTCTACTTCCTTCAGGAGATTTGGCATGTCATCTAAAACTTTGAGAAACTATAGTGGTGTAGTGGAGAGTGTAGTGATGGGCAGCATCGTGGCCTGGCATGGAAACACCAACTGAACGGAAAATCCTACAAAAGGTAGTGGATTCAGCCCAGTACATCAAGGGTAAGGCCCTCCCCATTACTGAGCACACCTACTTGAAACACTGTGGTGGGAATGCAGCATCCATTGTCAGAGATCACCGCCACCCGAGCCATGATCTGTTCTTGCTGCTGGCATCAGGTCGAAGGTACAGGAGCCTCAGGACTTGCACCACCAGGTTCAAGAACAGTTATCAATCTGTCATCGTTTATCAAATAGTTATTTATCCCAATCATCAGGCTCTTGAAAAAAAACTGATAACTACACTCAACACACAAAATGCTGGAGGAGCTCAGCAGGCCAGGCAGCATCTATGGAAAAGAGTGCAGTCGATGTTTCAGGCCGAGACCCTTCAGTAGAACTGAAGGGTTTCGGCCCAAAAAGTCAACTGTACTCTTTTCCATAGATGCTGTCTGGCCTGCTGACTTCCTCCAGCGTTTTGTGTGTGTGTGTGTGCGTGTGTGTGCGTGTGCGTGTGTGTGTGTGTGTGTGTGTGTGTGTGTGTGTGTGTGTGTGTGTGTGTGTGTGTGTGTGTTGCTTGGATTTCCAGCATCTGCAGATTTTCTCTTGTTTGTGAAAACTTCATTCGCTTGGCCATCCATTGAGATGTTCCCACAGCTAATGATCTCACTTTAAGGACTCTATTTCATTACCTCATGTTGTCATTATTTATTGCTATTTATTTATATTCACTTTTGCACAGTCTGTTGTCTTCTGCACTCTGGTTGACCTTTCACTGACCCTGCTATTCCATAGACTTGCTGAGGCTGTCAGTATGGAATTGAATCTCAGGGCTGTATATGGTGACAGATATGCATCTTGCTAGCAAAATTTACTTTGAACTCATGTGTTTCTTTAAACCGTTGGTTCTTCTACAGATCACCTTCATTCTATGTTCCAGACTTCTTCACTCCTCCACTAATGGAAAGTTTCTCTCCATCTACTCTGTCTATGATCTTTAAATCCCCTAACCAGATCCCCTCAAACCTTCTCTGCGCCAAGGAGAGAAGCCCCAGCTTCTGTCTGTCCACACAACTGCAGTTCCTCCTTGTATCATCTCAAACCTTCTCTGCACCAAGGAGAGTAACCCCAGCCTCTGTCTGTCCACACATCTGCAGTTCCTCATTAAAGTTATCTCTTCTGTAACCTCTCTAAAGGTTTTACATTTTTTCCAGAAGTACAGACAACATTTTCCATTCTATAGCTCAATTTATAAAGCAGAGGATCTTGTCCTCTTTTTAACCACTTTCTCAACTTCCCCTGTCACTGTGAGTGAACTATGCACTAGGAATTGTATCCTGTCACCTCTTCTAGACCCCTGGTCCTCAAGAAACACACCTATGCTGGCAGATATTTTGAAGACTCTGACCAGGCTCACTGCAATTTCCATCTCCTCTACAGAACAACCCCCATGGACCAGGTAGTTTGTTCAGTCAGTGATCTCTTCTATTAAAGACTCCCTCATAACAGTGATCCAGCAATACTTGCTAGAAGACCATGCAAAGAGTGACAAGTTTGGAGGTGCAGCCACTTTGATCACCGTTCACACTGGACAACTCACTGAGGGAGGGCAGTGATTGGGGACATCAGTCTGCCACTGGAGGGAGGAGGCATTTAAGAGAATGTTAGACTAATGTAAGAGTGCTTTGTACAAAGTGCAACCTCCAATCAGAGCTGACCAAAAGTTTAAAGATCCTCAGGTTCAGATGTTTACTGCACTCCTCTGACACTCATTGGGCCCCACTTCCCACACTCCTTTTAATCTCACCTGGCTCTGATTCTTCCCTGCTCCCTCTAAACTAATTATGTTCACTGAAATGTTACCTTGTAGAACCTTAAAGAAAATACTGAGTGTGTTTGATGATTAATAAAATAACATCTGATAGCCTGTAAAATCTGCTAGTCCCCAGCATACCAGAATAACAAGTTTTTATGGCATCTCTCAACAGCAACACTGGATGGTGCAATGATAGCATAACTGAAGTTCTTTCTCTCTCTCTGTCTCCCCTCAGAACAGCCAAGACTGAATGGAGGGATTGACTGAATTCCTCTTGGCTGCAAGACTCACCCTATTGAGTCTGAAGGTTCTCTCCTCTCCACAGCATAGCCTGCCCGTTTCAAATGTAGGCACGACGGTGGTGTTCCCCGGACATCTTGCCTGTCACTTGTATTAGTGACAACCTCTCCCCTGGCAGAGTGCTGAAACCCAGGGCAAGCTGCAGACATCCTTCCTTTTAAAGTTTATTCAGTCAGTCCTGACACATTTGAAACTAGTTGCCTTCATCTCACCAAAGACCACTTTAGTTTAATTCTGCCTCTTCTGTCAGTTCATTTTCTCTGCCAAGGCTCCTTTCACCATCAACCCCTCACCCCCAACTTCCTCTTCCAACTAATCCTAAATTTGGCATTCCAGGGAGGTTAGCAGTCAGCTAAAAGTCAGACACACAGAGAGGGGCCAGGAGCATCTCTCATTCAAACCAGCGTTGTCATGGAAACAAGTGGCAAGGTCTGGAAACACAAGAGTTTGCTCACAGTGGCATCCATCCAAAAGACAGCCCTGACAGGGAATTAGGAGTTCACTCACTTCTTTCTGAGTTCCCGGAATTCCCAGCTGGAAGAGTGCCATCGCACACAGCGCTGCAGTGCACCAACACCCACTCAGGGCAAGTAAGGATGGGTAATAAATACCAGCAACATTCCTATACCCAGACCAAAACTAAAATCTGTGTTTGTGCTGCCGCTGATTAGATTTCAGCGCGAGCAGGCTTGGAGAGTTTGCAGGAACATGCCAGAACTTGACTTCATTCTCCATGTAACTGCAGTTCACTGAAAAGGAGAGCAGCTCATGTTCCTGACTCTGTGCAAATGTGACATGCTCAGACATACATCTTAAAACCATGTTGGTCTTTGGAACACAGGCTTTTCCTAATCACACACCTTGTACGAAATCGAGCGTCATCCTATCATCCTTTCCAATACCAGAGGATAGTTGAGTCTTTCAAAAATAATTACATGGGGTCTTGCAGTCACTGGGTGAAATTCTGATCTCCTTTCCCAAGAAAGGAGTTGGTTACTGTAAAGGGAGTGCGAGAAAGGTTCACCAGGCTGGTTCCAGGAAAGACAGGATTTGCACTTCTCTGAGGGCTTAGGAGAATGAGAGGCAACATCATTGAAACAAAATTTTCACTGGGCGCAACAGGCTGGAGGTGGGGGGGGGGAGTTGCTTCCCCTGGCTAAGGAACAAGAGGTCACTGCCTCAGGAGGAGCTGGTCACTTTGTACAAAGAGGAGAAGCAATTCCTTCACTCAGTGGGGTGGTGACTGGTTTGGAATTCCATGCCCAGGAGGGAGGAAGGCGGAAAGTCTGTCACAGGATTCATCCCGACGGATATTTGCATATTAAGGGAAAGCAGAGGTGATGGGGATAATGCGGGAGAACGGAGCCAAGGTGCGAGCTCAGCCATGACCTGCAGGCCCAATACTTATAGAAGAAGTACTTGAGTTGCTGGGATCTGGGAAGAAAAAAAAAGCTGCTAGACTCTTGCCCGTGGCTAGACTTATGGACCCTTTGCTTGACCCTTAAAAAAGGGCTGGGAACCCCTGTGGTCAAGTACGCAGCAGGTTATTGGGTTACACCAGCAGCTTGTTACTGTCTCTCAGTCCTACAACATGGAAGCAGGCCATTTGCCCACGGTAAGCAGTAGATCCTTTGCAAATTAATCCTATTGCCAATACTTGGCCCATTGTCCTCCATGCCTAAACTCACCTGGACGCTTCACAGTTATCCAGCTTTAACCGCTCTCCCATGCCACACTGGGCTCTAATAATCCCTCTAACTTTCTTACTCCTACCCTGAATACATGTCTGCTAGCTTTATCTCTCTCTCTGATATTGAGAATATTTTTCTGCAGTCTACCCTATCTATACTCTACAACATTATGGCCCTCAGTCACGTCCTCTGCTCTAGGGAGGGCCGACCTGCCTTCTCCGGTCTCTCCTCATAACCAAACAGCTTCATCCCAGGCAATGCAGAAGTTAATCTCCTCTACACTCTCTCCAGCACCTTGTGACCAGACTGCACACAATACATCCACAGAGGTCCAAGCCTTTATCAAGTTGGAGCATAGCCTTCCTACTTGGAGTCAATGTAATTAGAATGAAACCTCACTGTCCTTGCGCAGACAAATTCAAGGCAAGGGACATGGGTGGGATGGATCATGGACCTTTCTCCCGTGGCAGAAGTGACCAAGATCAGAAGATAGAGGTGTGAGCTGAAGTGTGAGGGCTTAGAAAAGAGCTAAGGAAACATTCTGTCACTCAGAGGGAGGCTGCAGTCTGGATCGCACTGCACAGTGGAGGAGGCAGATGTCATCGAGCTTTAAGCAGCGTCTAGATGACTAATTGAATGACTGAGGCTATGGATCAAATGCTGGTAAATAGGACTGGCGTGGACAGGTGCTCAATGGCCAGCATGGACAGGGCAGGCTGGAGCTCTGATGAACACCCACTTTCGTTTTCTCTCTCCCCTACTGTCAGACTACTCTTCACTGTATGGTACCAAAGAGAAGCCAAGGGTACTTGGATACAAGAAACGCAGACGGATGACAAAAAATCCTAGCCATGGTACTGACGACCTGTAATACAGAAACCGCCACACCTGGCCAAGCTGTTCCAAAGTAGTATCCCAACACTGGTATCTAGGAAGCAATGTCAAAAACAGAAAAGAACATCCAACTCAGAAAATAAACTACCACATCATTAGCCTCTTTGCCAGCCCAGACTCACTGAAGGCATCACGGACTATGCTATCACGCCACACTTACGTACCAGTAACTGTTCGCTAACAGTGTTTGAACAGCAGTATATCAGAGATCGTGCCTCACACAGTTCACGGTGTGTATTAAAATCCAGCGCTTTGCAGAAGTTTCAGTGTCTGAACAGCGAGCAATCAGAGATCTGGATTCATTAGCACGCGCAAATAAAAATATGGCAGGAGCAAGTGGAGCGGCCTTTGCTGGAGTGGACAGTGCTAGAGTGAGGATTCGAGCTTCAGCGAGGAGAGGCTTGAGGGAAAGGCGGCAAACAGTTGTAGGTAGATTTCTTCCAGCCTATTTATTTCTTTATATTTGCACAGTTAGAACAGTTGGAATGCTAGGCAAGAGAGTTGAATGTTCCCCCTGCAGGATTTAAGAAGGTAGGGAGACCTCCAGTGTTCCTGACAACTTCACCTGCAAGAAACGTATCCAGCTGCAGCTCCTAACACTCCGCGTTGAGTTGGAGCTGGAAGTGGATGAACTCCAGATTATTCGGGAGGCAGGAGGGGTGATAGACAGGACAGGACATATAGAAAGGTAGTTACTTACACCCAAGGTGAAGGAAACAGGAGACAGGGCGACAATCAGGAAGACGAAGAGGATAAGCAGTCAGCGCAGAGTACCCCTGTGGCCAAGCCCCTCAACAACAGGTAAACCACTTTGGATACTGTGGGGAGGGGGGAGGTTGATCTAGCAGAGGAAAGTCACAGCAGCTAGGTCTCTGGAACTGAGTCTAACTCTGTGACTCAGAAGGGATGGGGGAAAGAGGTGAGTTTAGGGTCTCAGCCTGAAACGTCGACTGCACCTCTTCCTAGATATGCTGCCTGGCCTGCTGCGTTCACCAGCAACTTTGATGTGTGTTGCTTGAATTTCCAGCATCTGCAGAATTCCTGTTGTTTCCAGATGGTATGTTGCCTCTCAGATACCAGGGTCTGGGACATCTTGGACTGAGTACTCAGCAATTTTAAGTGGAAGGGCAATCATTCAGAGGCTGTGGTCCACTGGGTACTAATGGCACTGGTAGGAAGAGTGATGTGGTTCTGCAAAGTGAGTTCAGGGATTTAGGTGCTGAGTTAAAGGACAGGACCTCCATGATAGTGATCTCAGGATTGCGACCCATGTCACGTGCTTGTGAGGCCAGAAATAGGAAGATCATTCAGTTTAACACAATTTTGGATCATTGGGCTCCATGGGAGCTGTACAGAAGAGATGGTCTGTACCTAAAATGCAGGAAAGTTTGCTGGTACTGCATGGAAGGGATGGGGCGGGGGGGGGAGAGGGGTTTCTTTAATCTAGAGTTGCAGGGGATGGGAACCAGTCCACCACAATAGATAGTGGACTGGTTGTGGAGACAGATGATGTTAGGATGCCAGACAAAGTCAGAAATGTAAAGGATGAGCATGGTGGGACTAATGTTCTGAGTTGTGTGTATTTCAATGTAGGAAGTATTGTAAGAAAGGCAGATGAGCTCAGGACATGGATCAACACATGGAATTATGATATTGTAGCCATTAGTGAGACTTGGTTGCAGGAGCGGCAGGACTGGCAGCTCAGTATTCCAGGGTTCCATTGTTTTAGACGTGACAGAGTGGGGTGTAATAAAAGGGGGGGGTGGTGGGAAGGAGTGTAGTTACTAGTCAGGGAAAATGTCACAGCAGTGTTCAGTCAGGACAGACCGGAGAACTCGTCGGGTGAGGTGTTATGGGTAGAACAGAGGAATAAGAAAGGTATGACCACGTTAATGGGGCTTTTTATAGACCACCCAACAGTGCAGGATTTAAAGGAACAAATGTGTAGATAGATCATAGGCTGTTGCAAGAAACATAAAATTGTTATAATAATAGGTAATTTTAACTGTCTACATATTGACTGGGACTCCCATTCTGTAAAAGGACTTAGATGGGATAGAGTTTGTCAAATGTGTGCAGGAAAATCCCAATGAGAGAATTTGCAATACTTGATCTCCTATGAGGGAATGAGACAGGGCAGGTGACAGAAGTTTGTATAGGGGGAGCACTTTGCATCTAGTGATCATAATACCATTAATTTTAAGGTCATTATAGAAAAGGTCTGGTCCTCAGATTGAAACTCTTAATTGGAGAAAGGCCAATTTTGATGGTATCAGAAAAGATCTGGCAAGTGTGGATTGGGACAGGCTGCTTTGAAAAATGTTGACAATGCAAAGCTTGTATGTGCCTGTCAGAATAAAAGGCAAGAATACCAGGTCTAAGGAACCTTGGTATTTGAGAAATATTAAGGCCCTAGTAAATAAAAAGTAGGTGTATAGCTGGTGTAGGCAGGTAGGAGCAAAGAAGGTGCTTGACTATAAAAAATGCAAGAGAACGCTTAAGAAATCAGGAGGGTTAAAAGGTGGCACGAAGTTGCTGCAACAGATCCGGGTGAAGGAGAATCCTAAGACCTTCTACAAATATCTTAACAGCAAGATGATTGCAAGGAACATAATTGGTCCTCTGGAAGATCATAATGGTAATCTATGCATGGAGCCAAAAGAGTTGGGGGAGATCTTCAATGCAATTTTTGCATCTGTTTTCCTGTTGTTTGCGTTTAAATTCACTACTGCGGTGTTCACCAGCAACTTTGATGTGTGTTGTTTTGCATCTGTATTTACTTGGGACATGGACAGTCTGTAGAACTGAGGTAAAGATGCAGTGAGATCATAGAAGAGGAGGCATTTACTGTCTTGAGGCAAATTAGGGTGGACATATCCCCAGGGACTGACTAGGGTGGACAAATCCCCAGGGCCTGACTAGGGTGGACAAATCCCCAGGGGCTGCCCAGGGTGGACAAATCCCCAGCCCTGACTAGGGTGGACAAATCCCCAGGACCTGACTAGGGTGGACAAATCCCCAGGGGCTGCCTAGGGTGGACAATTCCCCAGCCCTGACTAGGGTGGACAAATCCCCAGGGGCTGCCTAGGGTGGACAATTCCCCAGCCCTGACTAGGGTGGACAAATCCCCAGGGCCCGACTAGGGTGGACAAATCCCCAGGGCCTGACAAGCTGTTCCCTTGGACACTGTGGGAAGTGAGTGCACAAATTGCAGGGGACTCAGCACAAATATTTACATCACCCTAAGTGACAGGTGAGGTACTGGAGGATTGGAAAGGCTGTAAACATAAACCAGGAAATTATAGACCGGTGAGTCTGATGTCAGTCGTGGGAAAGGTATTATAAGGCATTCTAAGGGAATGGGTACACGTATTTGGATAGACAGGCACCAATTAGGGATAGTCAGTGTGGCTTTGTGCATGATAGGTCATGTTTAACCAATCTTACAGAGTTATTCTAGGAAGTTACCAGAAAAGTTGATGAAGACAATGCAGTGGTTGTTATCTATATGGACTTCAGCAAGATGTTTGACAAGGTCCTGCATGGGAGGTTGGCCAAAAAGATTCAGTTGCTTGGCATTCAAGATGAGATATTAAATTGGATTAGACATTGGCTTTTCTGGAGAAGCCAGAGTGGTAGTAGATGGTTGTCTGTGATCAGTGGAGCACTGCAGGGATCAATGCTGGATCTGTTGTTACTTGTCTTCTATATCAACAATCTGGATGATAATGTTGGTTAACTGGATCAGCAAACTTATGGATGACACCAGGATTGGGGGTGTAGTGAACAGCGAGGAAGGCAATCAAACTTTGCAGTGGGATCTGGATCAACAGGAAACATGGGCTGAAAATTGGCAGCTGGAATTTAATGCAGGCAAGTGCAAAGTGTTGCACAGGGGTAGGTTTTACACTGTGAACTGTCGGGCACTGAGGAGTATATAGAACAAAAGGGATCTGGGAATACAGATCCACAATTCATTGGAAGTAATATCATAGGTAGATAGGGTTATAAAGAAAGCTTTTGGCACATTGGCCTTTATAGATCAATGTGTTGAGTACAGGAGTTGAGATGTTATGTTGAAGTTGTACAAGATGTCAGTGAGGCCTAACTTGGAGCTTTGGTCACCTACCTACAGGAAAGATGCAAATAAGATTGAAAGAGTACAGAGAAAATTTATAAGAATGTTACCAGCTCTGGTGGACCTGAGTTATAAGGAAAGATTGAACAGTTAGGGCTTCATTCCTTGGAATGTAGAAGATTGAAAGGAGATTTTGATAGAGTTATACAAAAATTATGAGGGGTATTGATAGGGTAAACGCAAGCAGGCTTTTTCCACTGAGATTGGGTGGTACTACAACTGGGGATCATGGCTTAAAGGTGAAAGGTGAAATTTTTAAGGTGAACATGAGGGGAGACTTCTTCATTCAGAGGGTGGTGAGAGTGTGGAACGAGCTGCCAGCGATTTTAATTTCAATGTTTAAGAGCAGTTGGGATAGATGCATGGATATGGATGTATGGGTGGCTCTGGTCCGGGGGCAGATCATTGGGACTAGGCAGTGTAAATGGTTTGGCACAGACTAGATGGGCCAAAGAGCCTCTGTGCTGTTGTTTTCTATGACTCCAATGTCTACTTGGGTTTGACTGTGGCCACTCACTTACAGGCTTCATCCAAATATGGACTACAGTTGAATTCCAGAAGCAAGGTCTCACCCAGGACACATTCGACCCAGAGTGGCATCAAAGAGTCCCAGTAAAATTGATGTCAAAGAACAATCAGGCAAAGATGATGTACAGGTTAATTGATCACATGGGTGTGATTGGGCAGCATGGGCTCAATGGCAAGAAGGGCTTATATTGTGCTGTATCTTCAAATAAACACCAGAAGAGGGGATGTTTGCTGTTCTGTTCACATCTCGCCTGATAACAAAGTGGTCTCAATCATGGGCAAACAGAGCCAGAAGACATCAAAGCAGGTATCACTCATACCACTGAAGTGCCAGCAAAGACCATTTTCAACAAGAAATTTGAGCCACCCTGCTTTGACATTCAGTGCCACTACCCCAAGCATTAACAATCTGGGATCCACTGACATGATGCTTTAAAAAGTGCATCACACAAAGTTTATGACAAGAGCAGACTAAAGGTCAATATCTTCACAGCAGAAATCGCAAAATACATCCACTACCACCAATTAGAAGCATGAAGGAACACACTTCAGTTCCCAGGTCTGTGCAGCTATGACAGTCTGGAATTTCATGCTTCTTCCTGCATGAATTTCATCTCATGCAGGAAGAAGCAATCTACATGATAGGCATCCAAACTACCAGCCCAGGCATTCAATCACTGTGCCAGTGACATGGTGGCTGCAGTGCGTACCTCTATAAACACTGTCCTCCAGCAGATTTATAATTGTTTTTCGAGGTATATTCCAAACTCAGCAACTCCACCAATGTAAACAAGTATGGCAGATATTCAGGAACATCACCACCTACAAGCTCCCTTCAAAGTCACACAATCTGTTGCTTTGGAAACAGCACCCTTTATCACTGCTGGGACAAAAACCTGATAATCTCTCCCTGTGAGCTCCTTCACACATTCAAGACAACACCACTTCAGCTAGCAGTTTAGCAATGGGCAGCAAATGATGCCAGCAACATAGTGTTTGTAACAAATCCTTTATGCTGATCTAATTTGAGGAATTTTAGAAAATCACCCAATATTTATGCGACCATTCAGTGTTTGTTGAAGGTGACGGGTTGTCTCAGTGTTTGTTCAAGGTGACGGGTGGACGGGTGATGGGATGGTTCAGTATTGGTGATCTCATTGAACGTCAAGGGTGAATGGATAGACTTGCTGGAGATGGCTATTACCTGCACCTTCTGACACAAGCTGTACTCAAGTTGGGTTGGAATGATGGGAGGAGGAGGGTTTGGGCTAAACAAACGACCATGGTAGTGTACCACTGCATCCCCACTGACAATGCCATAGGTCTTGGGATGGTATCCCTCACTTCTTCGTCTTAGATCAAGTTCTCAATTTGAATTGTACATAAATCATGTGGTTCGTGTAATGATGACAACACGTGGACAACAAGATGAAGTTTGCTGCTCAATTGGGCATCCTCACTAAGACCTCTGTTACTGCAAAATTCCTGACATCAGTG
Source organism: Mobula birostris (assembly GCF_030028105.1). Taxonomy (NCBI): domain Eukaryota; kingdom Metazoa; phylum Chordata; class Chondrichthyes; order Myliobatiformes; family Myliobatidae; genus Mobula; species Mobula birostris. The sequence continues at coordinate 242,470 of NW_027277715.1, forward strand.
ACATGTCTAAACACTCTCACACTATTACTTAAAGGTTCATTATTCCACAATCAAAAACTCCAACTCTAAAGAGATTTAAATGCCATATGCAAATCCATGGGTTTCAGAAACAATTCATTGCAAGTAATTTAAAGTACAAATGGAAAAGTCACTGTTTACCTTCTTCCGCTGGCAGTTCTGGTTCAGGAAGACCATGGAAAAGAAAGAAAAATAAATATATTAGTCAATTAATCAACAGGTGGGACTGAAGGCTTTATAATTATGAATCTCAGTTTCAATGACTCATGCCATACTTTGCCCAAAATTTGTTTTGAGACCCAAGAATCCCAATAAGTAATAGGCAAGCAGCTTCCACATTTGATACAAGTTCAAGCAGTTTGTAAAGTCTAAATTGATGAGACCCCCACTGTGCCTACCAAATTCATTCAAAATTTACACTGAATAAAATGAGCATTTTAAATTCATCCCCATCAATGCTCCAAAGCCCAACCCGGATAGACAGTTGAGAGGTGGGAATCTTTGGTGGCTTTCTGGAGCCATTTTACTCCATAGCCAGGCCAGCCTCTCTATTTGAATAAAAGGCACAGGACAGGTATCACAGCCTCAGCAGTGCCACTGCACTGTGCGGACTGTGAAGTTACTGCTGCATTGTAGGAAACTCTCCAGCTAGTCTGCGGTCTGGAAGATCCTACAGACAGCACGGGTTAGCCTCCTTGATCTTGAATGGTAACAGGGAAACCTTTTCATCCACTCTGTGCCAATGGGAGGCATGAACTTGTGATAATAAATTACCCTTTAAGTAATATACTGGGATTGTCAGCAATCACCACATGCAGCATTCTGCACTGAGACTTGAACCCACAGCCTTTTGGCCGTGAGAGAAGCCTCTTCAATTAATGTGTCTCACTGTGGGGTTTTAACACAGTGGCAATCCTTTTATACCGTTTTAGTGAAATAAAAATCCCAAATTTTAGCACAAGGAGAACCATTAACTCGTGGTATTTCGGAAGATGTCAGTGAGGCAGGGGATCAAGAGCCGGTCGCCAGAGCAGGTTAGGAGTGTGGCACTTCCTTGTCCACAGAGTGAAGGATATCTGGAACCTGCTGCCAGCTGGAGTGGCCATCTCTTGAGACAGAGAGAGCTGATTCACTTTACACTCAATATAATCTCCTGAACTAGTATCCATTTTACACCCATCCTGACAAACTGACTGGGTTGATTTTAGTCTGGATGGTGGGAGTTGTCAGGGTGTTTTACGACCCCCGCCCACAGGAAATGAAATGGCTGGTCACCGGGTGGTTGCGCGGGGCCCTTGTTGGGCATCTCAACCACACAAGACCACCATGCTCATCCTGACAGCAGGCTCACAAGTTTATAAATGCCAAGACTGCTCAGGTGCATATCCAGCTGCCAAGTGGGCACAGTCACTCTGAACACACACACACACACACCTTGCACTGAAATCGCACAGTGCAAGACACAGGATTTAATCTGCCCTGCAGGATCCCGAAGGCTGATCAAGGAATGAGTCTAAAGTGAGAATAACAGCCACTGAAGATGAGAACTGGCTTCACATTCATTCACTTCAATGCTTCCTACTTCACTAAACATTGGAAGACAATGTAAATATTCCTGAAACTGATTGATGCAATTGGATAAACATGTGAAAGTTTAAACCAAATGAAAAGTGAAGTGATCTTTCAGATCTGGTGCTGCAAGACATATCTGGATGTTCCTTTGGAAAACCAAAGATTGTTTAAAGCCTAGTGGATAAACTTATGAATCGCAGCACACCTGATGAATGGTTTGTCTAGTCTAGATAAAAGCCAAGCCTTGGGAACACACCAGATAAACGCCAAAGTCCATGGCTTTGCTAGTTAGTGAAAATTCAATTGCACATCCCTGCAAATATTCAACCCTTCTGTATAATTACCTCAGGCACTTCTTAACACCCTCCACAATCACCCCCCCCTCAAGTATCCTGAGCCTCTCCTTACAGATATTAACTCTCCAGGCCTCCCCTGGAGCCAGCTTCCCCTTGAGCTAGGGCTCTGACCCCCCCCAACACACTCCAAGGTGTGCACCCATGGGGAAGATGGTTCACCCCTGCAGAGAGGGGGCAGTCTCCAGACCAGCTGGCATATTTATGTGGCTCTGCCACCCAGGCCTTGGGTCCAGCTGGGTGTTGGTGCCACCCTTGGCCCTGGAGGGCAGTCTCCAGTGGGAGGTCTGACAGGTGGGCAGCCGCACCATGTGGTGAGCTGGCCGAACAGACAAGTCGCACAGGGCTAGTAGCACATCCTTTGGAAATTCTCATTCATCCCTGTGCTGCCCAGAGTGTTGGAACACACTACAGGGGTGCTGGAATTTCTAATCAATGATACCCCACCTCCTTGTCAAAGCCAGTGTACCACTGTGCAGGGGAAGCAGCGAGCTCTGTGAACAGCTAACAACATCCTGTACGTGACAGAGCTGAACCTCAACTCCAGCTACTGAGGAGAAAGCCTAGATCACTAGAGTGGGGGAAGCTGCTGTGCATGACGAGACAAGAGACCAGTCTTTTCAAGGGATGCACGCGAGGTGAAAAGCAGATGAGAGCATGAATGGAATAGGTGCGGGTTACTAAAATGGGAACAAATTTCAGAAATGGTCCAGGTGTGTGCAGTGGCCATGTTCAAAGTAAATTGCAGATTTAACAGCAATCTAGAGATAGAAGCAAAGATAAATAGTGCTGTCTGCTGTAACTTTTTAAAGATAGGTATAAACAGCTTTGCACAACATATTCATGCTGAGTGAGTGAACAGTGATGTGTGGAATGGACACAGAATCCCGTCAAAAAGTCCACAAGGGTTATTAACAGATAACAATGGCAAGCCATTGGAGACAGGGATCTGTCCTCTGACAGATGATCACTTCCGAAAGCAAAGAGCTGATCTACACAAGGACCTAGTCAACAGCAGTCTCTGACAGGAACTCACTCCAGTGTCATTACCCATGGCATGGTGTCAAGTACACACTTGCCCTTTGACAGCTGCTAACCTCAGACATTTTTAAAATAAACTTAATCAGAGTTTATTGTATGAAACAATGTTCTCCCCCCCCAACCCCACAAGGACCGCAGAATCACAGTTCACAGTATCTGCACAGCCTTCACACCAGCACTGGTCCTGCACTGCAACCTCACAAGTTGCCTCCTTAGGCTCTCCCATCTCCCCTGAACATCCCTTTGACCAAACTTTCTAACTCAGTTTCTCACTGACAACTTCCACTGCTGTGAATTGTTGTGGAGTGGGGCTATTCGACACAAAAGTATCACAAGCAGTCCAGACCACATCCTCACTGCCCAGACCCAGACGTGGCACTTTCCATTCCCGATTCTGGCAGCTTCAGGAATGGGGAAAGGAGAAGGACCTTTCCCAGTAGCAATCAATTCAACACACACAAGCAATGAAAATTGGGATCTTCCCCTTTGTAGAGCTCAACAACACACCAGAATCCCATCAACACAGTCCTGGAGGGCAGGGTGGGTTCACAGTAAGAAGCATCAATCAGCTGGTGGGAACAAAGGTTATTAAAATTGACACCATCTCAAGCCAGATGCAATATGATATATCTAGATGACGTCTCGTGCAATGAAGATTGTGGAACTCACAACTGACAAACAGTTGGGGATTGCAATTCAATGCATGGTTTCTTCACCTAGTTTACCAGATATGTATGAAGCTCCAAGTGTTCTTTGGTGAAGACAGCAGAACTGTGGAGGAGGAAAGGATGGCGCTAGGTGATTGGGATCAGTGCTCTCACTCAATGAGATCATCAGGGCCACCACAGCCAATCCGCAGCAAAAGTTTCTCAATCATTGTTGTCACTTTGTCTCAGACACCACTGATGCCGAAAGAGAGAGATTCCAAGGAGTGATCAAGTAGGGCGATCAACTCTCCAGCATTATCCAGCTGCTTTTGGGAATTACCAGTTGACGTGGTTACTGGTTCAGACAGGTCAGAGCATCCTCAACTTCTACAGTGACGCTTTTGGCAGATGATACATTACAGGCCGACAACTGATGTGGTATTGCCCCAGGTTCAAGAGATGGATCCCTCTGAGTTAGCCTTCTGCAGGAAAATCTTTCCAACCACCGCAATCTCATTGCAGTATGCTGAGAAAAAACTGGGAGGTGGGCTGCTGGTGGACAAGAGATTCTGTAGGTGCTGCAAATCTTAAGCAACACACACAAGATGTGAGGAACTCAGCAAGCCAGTCAGCATCTATGGAGGGAAATGAACAGCTGATGTTTTGGGCCAAGACTCTTCATCAGAATTGGAAACGAAGAAAGCAGAAGCCAGAATAAGGTGGAGGGAGGAGAGAGAGAGAGACCAGTTTTTTTTGGTGGGGGGGGAAGGTGAGCAAGAGGAGGGTGAAAGGAAGGTGATAGGAGGAAGAAGGAAACTGATGTGAGAGGACAGTGGACGATGGGAGAAAGGGAAGGAGGTGGAACTCCTCCAGTGATTGTCTGATAATTCAAAGTAAATTTGCGACAAAAGTACATATATGTCATCATATACAACCCTGAGATTCATTTTCTAGCAGCAATCACAGCAGATACAAGAAGCACAACAGAATCAATAAAAGGCCACACTCAACAACCACAGTGCAAAGAAAACCAACAAACTGTGCAAAGTCAAGAAAGAAAGTAAGAGAAAAAGCTTGATGGTTGAGGGGTAATTACAATTCCTGAACCTCATTGTGTGGTTCCAGAGGCTGCTGAACCTTCTTCCTGATGGCAGCATCGAGAAGAGAACGAGGCCTGGATGGTGAGGGCCCTTGATGGATGCTGGTTTCCTGCGACAGCATTCCGTGTAGATGTGCTCAGTGTTGGGGAGGGATTTATCCGTGATAGAAACATAGAAACATAGAAAATAGTTGCAGGAGTAGGCCATTCGGCCCCTCGAGCCTGCACCACCATTCAGTATGATCATGGCTGATTATCCAACTCAGAACCCTGTACCTGCCTTCTCTCCATACCCCCTGATCTCTTTAGCCACAAGGGCCATATCTAACTCCCTCTTAAATATAGCCAATGAACTGGCCCCAACTGTTTCCTGTGGCAGAGAATTCCACAGATTCACCACTCTCTGTGTGAAGAAGTTTTTCCCAATCTCAGTCCTAAAAGGCTTCCCCTTTATCCTCAAACTGTGACCGCTCGTTCTGGACTTCCCCAACATCGGGAACAATCTTCCTGCATCTAGCCTGTCCAATCCCTTTAGGATTTTATACATTTCAATAAGATCCCTCCTCAATCTTCTAAATTCCAGCGAGGACTGGGCCACAACACTACTTTTGCAGGCTTCTCTGTAAAAGGGCATTTGTGTTCCCATATCAGACCACGATGCAACCAGTCAACATACTCCCCACCACACATCTACAGTATAGAAGTGTTGTTAAAGTTTGAGATATCATGCTGAATCTTCACAAACTTCTAAGGAAGTAGAGACACTGCTTTCTTTGTAATGGCACTTGCAGGCTGGTCCCAGTACAGATCTTCTGAAATGATAACACTGAGGAATTCAAAGTTGCTGACCCCCTTACTGATCTGCAAGTAATGCTGGTCTCCCAGCGCATCTGTATATGTGACAGGCTCGGAGACAGTTTCTTCCACCAGGCCAACAGACTGATTAACTCACACTGATACAATTGTGCTTCTATGTTATATTGACTGCCCTGTTGTACATACTATTTATTACAAATTACTATAAATTGCACATTGCACATTTAGATGGAAATGAAACGCAAAGATTTTTACTCCTCATGTATGTGAAGGATGTCAATAATAAAGTCAATTCAATTCATTGACATCAAATGGGTTTGGAGGGGGAGTTGATGTGGAAAGAGCTGTAGATCAGTGTCCCGGAGCCTGAAAGAGAGCCACAGGTAATTGAATTAAAGGGCTCTATCTGAATGGGGCACCAAGTGCTGGTCGGGGTCCTGTGCAGGGCCGTGCCTGGAAGTAGACTTCAGGTGGGGGCTGAGAAGGCCTAGTTTTGCATGAGGGCCCTGCCTGGAGATCTGGCCTGTCCAACACTAGTCAGCATGCCAGAAACGGTGCCTGTTGCCCTCCACACCACAGAGTGCTGCCACAGGAAAGCAACATCCATCAAAGAACCTCGCCACCCATGACACGTCCATTTCTCACCAGGAGTTACCGAAGCCTTTGGCTGCACACCGCCAAGTGCAGGAACAGTTATTACCCTACAATAGTTAGGCTCCCAAATTTCTTGGATAACTTCAATTCGCACTACTCTGAACAGATTCTACGACCATGCAGACTCTCTTTCAAGCTCTCGTGTTCTCAGCACTATTTTTTAGTTGCACGTTGGCTGTCGTCAGAGTTTGTGATAACATTTTGTAAGTTCTATTGTTGTTCCTGTACATGCCCACAAGATGATGCATCTCAGGGTAGAACATGGTGTACTTTGTTTGTACATTTACTTTGAGCATCAGAAACCATGGTGCAGCCTGAGGTTCCCCAGGTCACACAGCAGACAACCAGAAGAACCCACAGCCAAGCACAAGCTTCACAGATCCTGCTACAGGCGCAGAACATTCACAAGACCCCGATAAAGGGTCTCAGCCTGAATCGTCGACTGTTTATTCATTTCCAGAGATGCTGCCTGGCCTGCTGATTTCCTCCAGCATTTTGTGTGTGTGTGTTGCATTTTCATCCTCAACTCACTCCCCATGAAAAAATGGACTCTGGGACCAATTTCCAGGCAACAGAACAAACAAAATGTGTAGGTTTCCATTCATTCACATAGATAAACAGGTGAGTTATTACAATGTGAAAGCAAACAGGACTGATCATATTTCACAGTGTGGAGACAAAGTTTCTCCTGCACCCTGTACTTATCTTCGTCACCTTGCTCCCTAAGCTCCCCGTCACAAGACACGGCCCACTACTCCCACCTGTTTACTGCAGAACCACCAGCAAGAACCTCAACTCCATTCAACCAAGTCATCTCAAGACATCTTTTATTCAATGGAAACCTACATAAGTGTTGAGAACAGGCATGATTGGTATTATCCTAGCCAAGAACAGAAGTTGAAAGGTTTCAATGAACTTCCAGCAGCATAGTACTCCATTCCAACCCTCCTTCTCCTCCACCCTGTTGGCTCACAAGGCCTGGTTGACATCTTCTGGAAAAGACACACCACCCAAGTGGAAACCTTCCCTCTAGTATCAGGGGAAAAATGCAGCTCTGCAAAGTTTTTATCTCAGAATTCATTGCTAATTCTTATGGAGACTGAGCCAACACCCACGTACATGACCAAGACTGGAGGTTAGGAACAGGAAACCTTCTCAGACAGCAGCAGAGCTACCATCTACATTTGACCACTCTGCAGTAATTATAGCGCTTTCTAATCTGTTATGACTTTCAGTATAAAACAGATGATTTGTGGGCTATCCCAAGATAATAATTACTTTTTAACAGGACTTTCTTGTTAACTTTATTACCTGCAGTTCCTTTACTAACAGAGACACCAAATAAAAGTCTGAAGGTATGAAATCAGTGCCAGACAAGAAACAGAAACAGCAATTTGCTATTTAAAATGCAGACAAGTATCAATTATAGTCCATGTGGCAGCAGCGCTTCAGTGTACCACTGCCTGGGGAGTACCCAGCCATATCCAGGAGACTGCTGTATTTTAAACATGGAAAGCTGGAATGACCCGGCAGGTCAGCCAGCACCTGTGGAGAGAAAACAGGAGACAGAATGAAGGGTTTTTGCAGAGCGGTCACCAAATTTGCATTTGGTTTTCCAGCCACTCAGGGCAACAAATGCAGTGTACAAGATTGGAAGAACAAGCGCCTGATGAAAGAGCATCAGCTTGTGGGACAATAGGGTACAATGAGAACAATTTGTGGAGGAATGGAACTGCTCTGTGCATATACTCAAAGGGGCAAAATGGCCCATAAGAAATGCACTCACAAAGGACAGGGGGTAACTAATAAAGTGGCCACTGAGTTATGTTTGTGGTCTTCCGCCGGTGTAGCCTGGCTACTTGAAGGTTCGAGGTGCTGTGCATTCAGAGATATTCTTCTGCACACCACTGTTGTGAAGTGTGGTTACTTGAGTTACTGTCACCTTCCTGTCAGCTGGAACCACTGACCATTCTCTCCTGACCTCTCTCATTAACATGGCATTTTTGCCCACAGAACTGCCACCCACTATTCTCTGTAAACTGTTGAGTGAACATCCCAGGAGATCAGCAGTTTCTGAGATCCTCAAACCACCCCATCTGGCACCAACAATTATTCCATGGTCAAAGTCTCTTAGATCACATTTCTTCCCCATTCTGATGTTTGGTCTGAGCTACAACTGAACTGCCTGACCACGTCCACATGCATTTATGCATTGAGCTGCTGCCAAGTGATTGGCTGATTAGATATCTGCATTAATGAATGTACTGAGTAAAGGGACCACTGAATGAGGACATGTAGCCGATACGGAAATATAAAGCCTCCTTGTCATTTTGAGGCTTCACAGGTGAATAATGTTTTGAGAAAAACAAAATGCTGGAAAGCTTAAGTACTGCCAGCTCAATCACAACCTGATCAGCTTCACCGGTGGTTTCTGGGTTGAACTGTTATCTTTAACATCAGTTCGCATACTGCATGCTCACGGAAGAGTAATGCTGCATTAGCAGAAACCCAGCTGTTTACCAGAGATCACTCTGGTTAAGGGAACCATTTTGTACGATGCCTGCCTGCATTTTAACCAGATATCATTAGTAGCGATTCACAAGTTGCCAGTGACACACCCTCCTCACCTATTTATCAAGCTGTTGCACAGAAAATTCGTGGCCTTCTACTGAGAAATTTCTGACAAGAGTCTCTCTGTCTCGCCCTCTCCCCAACGTACACATTATATCAACAACCATATCTCAGAAAGGCATGGTCTTCTTCAGGAAAAGGTGATTACTGTCCACCCCCCCGCCAGTCATTTCAAACATACGCCTCTCTTCATTAACTGGAGATACACAGTGCATTCGTCCATTACAACCACAGGGCCTTTGATTACTCCTGTTAAAAAAACGTTCCAAGCTCCATCTCTAATCAATCGGCTGTAGGAATCTTGCTACTGTAATTACCAAGTTATACGTTATAACTGTATACTCTGAAACACAATTAAGAGCCTGATTCGTGTTAGTTACGGTTAATGTGTCTCCAGAGAGCCACTCACTGCTGCGATTCAACAACAACGGGCAACAACAGATGGCAAACTCACTGAAAATTGCAATGTGCTTCCTAAACCAAATATGATCACTTCACACACTAATCGCTGGAAATTACAGAAAGTGAGAAAGAAACTAGGAAACCAAATGTAACAATGTTTTTTTTAAAAAAAGTATCTGAAACACAAGCCCCACGCGCCATTCTAATGCCTCAGCTCCCCTTTCTCACCACCAAACATCCTGTCCCCTGAGAGAGGAGAGAACTCCCCACTCAACCCCCTCCCACCAGTAACTTCATCTCAAGCCCCAGCCTTAGGATGAGAAGGACGGCACGAACCCAGGGCAACATTTGCTGAAGGAATGGGAGTAGTTATCTGAAACACAGGCTTTTCCTCCCTCCACAGTTGCCACCTGACCTGCTGAATATTTTCAGCATTTATTTGATATTATAGATGAATAACTTACAGACTGTGTGAGACAAAGTGAAAGACAAAAAAAAGTCCAAACGTGCATTAAAATGGGAACTGATTCACATCTTTATGTTGTGGCCTAATTACCTCAGATTCACCTGGACACAACAAGTTGGCTACAACTTCACCTTGAGACAGGCCAACACATGTTAAAGACCATGCATATGCATTCCTGCAGTTCACATTCACTTCCTGCAACACTTCCCCAGCAGGCTGTTGACTAACACCTTTTACAAATCAGCATATGCCCTGGACACACTGAGTGACACCTCAGACCTGCCACTTCAGTCAAAATTCTTTAAACTAGTTTAATATAGAATGCAAATTAGCAAGGCAAAGTGAATTCAATCAGCATACCAAAAATAGCGCTTTACCCATGGCAGCATTGTGTATTAACAGGTCACCTTCTACATAGGAAATTACATCAAACTGCACAACGGTTACTTGGGGAGGAGAGGCTTAAAAGCTCTGGCAGCTTTTAAGTTCAGAAAGATCAAGTTTCAGAGAGTAGAGGTTAATGCAGGAGAAAACGTACAGAACAGTTAAACCCGGCAAGAATATGTAGAAAAGTAAACACTTGCAGATGCTGGAGATCTGAAATAAAAAGCAAAAGTGCTAAAAATAACAGCAGGTCAGTCCGTATTTTTGGAGAGTATAGCAGGGTTAATGTCTTAGGCTAATGACCTTTTCGAGCAAATGAGTTTTAAAAAGGAGGAAATACAGTTTATCATATACACAAGAGATTCTGCAGATGTGGAAGCCCAGAGTAACAGACACACAAAATGCTGATGGAACCCAGCAGGTCAAGCAGCATCTATGGGTGCGAATAAAGAGTCGACGTTCTGGGCAGAGACCCTTCTTCACGACCGATGAACGGTAGTGGCTTGACTTCATTAGGGAATACATTTTGACTGGTAACCACCGGTCGGGCACAAACTCCAGTTTACCATAACCACCGCACAGCTCTCAATGTTACATACAGCAATGAGTGCCGAGTGGGGTTAAGACTTGGAATCTCAGTGAGAAGAAATCAGCTTGATAGCAAGAAGATGCTGGAAAGAAGTGGACGTACACCCGTCCCCACCTCAAGAGGGACAGCCTGTCAGGACTGAACGCTGACAGCACAGGAGCCCGTCACCCCAACCCAAAAACCCCTCCACACACTCACATGGTCAGTCAGACTCCAGCTGGGATCCGGTCCAAGAAATTTGGCAAACATCCACAGTGAGAGTCTTCTGTTCATTATTACTACTTACTTCGGTAAACACTGGTGCGTACAGCCTGCTTGGCTGGGCCTGGTTTGCCTGGCCCTCTTTCTCCCAGCCTGCACCATTCAGATAGGCATGATGCTGGTGTTCATACCCTTCAGTTTACAGTTGCTGCCACCACGAAGGCTGGTGAGAAGCCTCGTGTTGGTGAGAATGGCCGACAATCCCTCAGTTTAACAAAAATGGAAATGAACAGTCAACAGCACTGAGGACCCACTCCACAAGCCTGATGTCCACCTAAAGCACGATGGACAGGTGGAACTGGCACAGCCTGCAACTGTTACAGAATATTCCAACCTCTCCAAGTAAACTTTCAAACTCCATGACCCCACGATGTAAGCTATGCCACAAGTACTGTACGAAAAGTCCCCACAAATAAAGACATTGGGCACCAGGAGCATGTAATGGTTGACACGACGTTATGACAGCTCGTGGCTTCCTGCAGTGTGGAGTCCAATTCCCACGCCGTTCTGTACATCCTCCCCGTGGAATGCGTGTGTTTTCTCCAGGCGTTCCAGCTTCCTCCGATAGTCGAAGGGTAGACCGAGCAGGTGAGCTGGTCATTGTAAATTGTCCCGTGATTAGGTTAGGGTTAATCGGATTTGTCGGGGGTTGTGGGGCGATGTGGCTTGAAGGGCTGGAAGAGCCAACTCCACGCTGTATTGCCACATGAATAAAATTAAATTCATGTGTTTATGTCTGTGGAATATTGTTTAAATAGACGTTCAGACAGCCAACGATACAGGATAACATCCAAGCTGAAAACCCAACTCGGTAATCGTTGTGAATTATCATTAAATATATTGATAGGAGCACACACCCAACTCCTTCTAAGCTCATCTTAAGTAACAAATGTGGTAACAATGCTCAGGAATGCTGATTTCCAAATTATGCTGTTCATAACCCGCAAGTTTAGAGTCTGGTTCCTAAAGGATTTCCCTAAACGGTCGGGCAGTAGATCGGCAGCAGGTGGTTCCCTTTACATCTTCACTCAGGCAGGTGGGGGATCGCATGCAAGGTTGGCACGTTACAGTCTTACTAATGTCAGAAACTTAACCTTAAGCAGAGCCCTCGAATGCAGAGGCAGAGTAACTAATCCAAACAGAAGCTACTGGAGGGATGAAGTGGTGGAGTCTGATGATCGAACCAGAGAAACAGGTGCAGGAAGAAACTATGAAGGAATGCATTGAGGTTTATCCAGTGAATTCTGCAGAACCGTCATCAAACCAAGTCAGGCAGCTGTTACACGAGAGAAATGCACACAGGAGCTGATCTTTTCGATCCCAAAACTTTCCTGGGGCAACTTCCCAGCCACCAGGACAGGGAATTCCAACAACCAGGATTACTTGGCATACAGAGCTCAGGCTGTGCTGCGATAGCACTCACAGACGGGGATGCAGAGCCTTGATCCCATCCGAAGCCACCGGTCTTCTTTATTTGCTGTTTAGCACACGTGTAGACCCATGTTAGGAATTAGACTGGGAGGAAGGAGACAAAACAGGGAACGGAGGAGGTGGGAAGTAAACAGACCGAGGAAAAGGGTGGAGCAGATGTTATCAGGCCAAGAGTAAACAGTCGATGTTTTGGGCCGAGACCCGTCATCATCCCGGCTGAAGGGAGTGGACCCGAAACATCGACTGTTTACTCTTTTCCATAGACGCTGCCTAGCCTGCTGAGTTCCTCCAACATTTTGTGTGTTTCTTGGATTTCCAGCATCTGCAGCTTCTCGCTTACTTGTGAGCAGAAGTTTTGTTTGGTCAACGTGCGTGTAGCATGCAGGCAGATGAGTGCCAAGGGCGTAAAGAACCTGGTGTCCAATCCCATTGCCCCCTACCCCCACCTCTGAACCCAGCCCTCACTCTTTCAAGTGGCTGCGCTAGTCAATATGCAAAGCCAACCGCAAGGCCTCTGTCACATGAGAACTGGAGGATGCAAGTCATCCTTGAGCCCCAGGACAGTCGGTGTCAAGGCCCTGAGGGTAATTGTGAACAGGAACCACATCTCCAAATCACCCAAATCAAATCATGGAAGGCAATGAGCTGGTAAGTGGGAATAGTGCAAATAGGTGCTCAATAGTCAGCATGGGAGTGATGGGCCGAACGGCTGTTTTGGTGCCAGCTAAGGGGCAAATTGGGCGCTGTACGGATTACCACAGAAGCTGGTCAGGCACCGTGAATAACCTGTGCTCGCGAGGAGTCCACCACCCTGGAACCTTCAATTCCAAAGCAGAGCAACCAGTCAGCAGCATGAAGCAGCAGAGGGCAGAAAGTCCAGTCGTCAGAGGGACTAAGTTCAGGCCACCAGAGCTGAATGTTCCTCCGGCTGCAGACCCTTGTCACGTGTATTCTGCTCTACCAACAGCACTGAAAGCCGAGGTTCAAGTCTTCTGCCCTGTTAGTGAGAGACCTCAGCATAGTCACACATAATAAACCAGGCTTGGTTCCTCCCCTTAGTAACCGAACCAAACAGCCAGAAGGTTGGAGCTGCAGGACCCACTCAGGCCTGCAGTTCTCATCTGGTAAAATACCAGCGACAGAGATTACAAACAAGCCTGGGCCAGGGAATCCCATTTCCTCTCCGTCACTGACTTGTTTTTTCCTGTTACAGCCCTTGAGGGTTTGACAATCACAGTGCTCGGGACTTTAACACGTAACTCTCCCTTGACTCGCTCTGTAATTTGTTTATGCCTCATGCACAATACAGAAGTCCTGTTCCTTTGTCCCTTCCTACTCGATCAGGCTGGCATTTTTATCTTAAAATAAAGAGAGAAAACATTGGGGAAATGCATCAGGCCACAATATAGATACTGCCTGACCCGTCCAATACCTCCAGCAGTCTCCATTTCTGCTTCAATTTTCTGGCATCTGTCGCTCATTGCTTTAATCTGACAGATGTGAAGCAGAGCCAGGCGGTAGGAGAGGAGGAAAATGTCAAACGTTGCGGCTCAGTGACAATGGTGAAAGGCAAATCAGCAATTTACTGGAAAACATTAAAAAAGATCAAGTGCAGTGGAGACAACCCTGCACCATTTGAAACTCAGCATACCGTAGAGCACACTTACAGCAAACTTAATACTTGAGTAGTCAGCGTTGAGAACATGACATGCAAATTGCACACAGCAAGCTCTCACAAACAACCGCAGATAATGATGAGATAATCTTTTGAACGGTGAATTTAAACCGGTTCTACGTTTCAGCACTCCATTGCAGCACCATTGTGCTTAAAACTCTTAAACAGGACATTTCATCAACCTTTGAAAGGGAAGCAAGGCATTAGCAGCACTTTGAGTTGGCAACAGTTCAGGACTCAGACCCTCATGGAGAAAGTCCAGGAATAGCAGACAGCGAACCTTCCTGGGACCCCTCCTTTAAAGTGCATTTCCTCCCCACTCCATGATCACTCCCAAACAGCACCTAGTTAGCCACTTCCTTTCTGCATCCAACGTACAACGAAGCTACACAATGGGTGGACAGTGGGGTCCTAGTGGCTGTTGAAACCAGTCAACGTAACTGTGATGATGTGCAGAAATTAATCTTGGTGTTTACAACTGCTGCAATTACTCTGGCAGGGCAACTAGCTACTCACACCCAGATCAAACCTTTCAGTAAAGACCGGGGAGCCTCAAGGCTGGTTAGAGAGGCGAGTTCATGAGAGAAGCTTCTTGCAAATATTCTGAACTCAGGTTCTGTGCTTGTACACACTGCGTAGCGGGCATTAACACAGTACCCACAGTACCTTTAACCATACCAGAAACTCAAAATGACATAGCCAAGTACTGGACGAAAGGGGTGGGCAAGAAATCTCAGATAAAGAGGACGAAGCAGGGAAATAATCAAAGGAGGTGGAATAGGCAAGAGAGGTAGAGGAAGGAAAACTACAAGAGTTTATGACAGGGGGCGGGGGGGGAAGTGGGCAGAGACTTCTCCAGTTACTCTTTCTTTAGTCAACTTTCTGTTCATTACCCTTTTCAATGGGATGTCTGGCAATGTAACAGATTGTGATCAAACGAGGTAATGAGAATATCTGTGCAATGAATACTTAATGTGCCCGAGGCATGATCCTGCGAAAGTATGAGGCAACCGATGCTTATTAATACATTCTTGGGCACATTGGAACAAATAGTATCGAGAGTATTCATTAAAAGCAAAAGTGCAGAAGAATTACGCCATATTGTGCAAACATAATTAATCATGCTCCCTTTGCCAGTGTTTTCTGTTCCAGCCCTCCTTTCCCCATGTGACTATCAGTCCCAATAACATGCCACTGTCAGAGTGCTAAACTCCGAGACGGGTGAACGGCCTCTCTCCCTGTGACCAATGCCAACCTAGTTGTGAATGATGACAGACGAGAACTCTCTCTTCTGTGCGTGTGCCATTCAAAGCAAGCACCAGCATTTATGCGGGATTTCCAGCATCAAATCTTTGAAAGACCTTCAGAGCCCAAGAGCAGCAGCCATTCTCGCGGGAACTCTGTTGCCACATTGTTCATCTGCATCACCACTCTGCCCAGAGGATAAATTGATGCTGATCGGGGGAACTGTAACTCTATGAGACAAACAGTATTATTGATTTCACATGGTAAATCCCCTAAAGCACAGCCTCACTCATCTCATCTCAGCTGCTGCTTCAGTAAAGTTATTTAAATTCACAACACTCCCAGCTGCAGCAGGTCTATCGACCTGTGTAATTACATCAGTCCTTCCCATCACATTCTACAGGTTACAGTATTCTTCTGCAGCTCTCTCTCAGACCCACATAATGCGCCTGTGAAGTCAAGATTCATTATCAGACCAAACAGCGAATCTACTACAAAAGTAAATTGAAATTATCAAATGGAGAGAGAAATTGTCCCATTGTCATTCCTATTAATAGGACTCAGGCAGATTGTCCATCAGTAGGAACTATGTGACCAGAGAGAACAGTTGTATGAATACTCCAGTGAAGGTAAGCTCATTACTGAATGAACATGGCATTCCAGGTCCCCAACCCACAAAATACCAGGATACAGGAACCCATCTCCATTACTCTGACCATTCACCGATAGGGAACAGGATAAACGGACCCTTCTCCATTACTCTGACCATTCACCGATAGGGAACAGGATAAATGAACCCATCTCCATTACTCTGACCATTCACCGATAGGGAACAGGATAAACGGACCCTTCTCCATTACTCGGACCGTTCACCCATAGGGAACAGAATAAACAAACCCTTTCCCATTACTCTGACCGTTCACCCATAGGTAACAGGATACAGGAACCCTTTCCCATTACTCTGACCGTTCACCCATAGGTAACAGGATACAGGAACCCTTCTCCATTACTCTGACCGTTCACCCATAGGTAACAGGATAAACGAACCTTTCTCCATTAATCTGTCCATTCACCGATAGGTAACAGGATACAGGAACCCTTCTCCATTACTCTGACCGTTCACCCATAGGTAACAGGATTTTTTTTTCTTTACTGATCCCCTTTGCTTCAACAGAACAGTTGATTCCAGAACTTTGCATCACTGTGCCGATCAGTCTGAGCAAACGGGACATTAGTTTTAACATAACTGACATGACCTCTTAAAAGCAGCCTTCAATCAATCACTTCAGTGCCACCCTACTTACACCAGAGGCACCCTAGTGCTGTGTCTCCAGTGAAGTAACCCCTGGGAGGGAGAGGCCTCTGCTCATCAGAATGTGTGTAATGCAGAATCAGACAAGACTTACTGCACCAGCTTTCATTACCAGAGTTCAGGGCCACTGGACCCTCGCCTGTGTCTTTCCCTTCTCCCTTTTAGCCAGTCCAGTAACCAGAGCAGGCATAGTCAGGTGGGAGTGCGCAGCCGAATAGCAATATCAGTAGCAAGGATCATTGCAGGATTATTAGTAAGATGGACATAACAATGGCAGATTGCAGGTTCAAAAATTCAAAGTACATTTATTATGGAAGTATGTACACTATATACAACCAAGACATTCATCTTCTTGTAGGCAGCCACAAAGGAACACCACAGAACCTGTTCTGCCTCTAGAGGCGCTGTCTGCTCTGCAGCAGTTCACTTTGTATAACATCACTTCCTGTTCACAAGCTGTTTTTATACACCAGTTCCTGCGCCGGTTAATACGGATTTCGACTTGAAGCACACCTGGTAGAAAGACATCCATCTCCATCCACTCTTTACTTGCCCTTGAAACAGCAATATCTGAGAGTCTTAAGTTTTCTTAATATTGGTAAACATTTACTAAGCATGCTTTGAAGGAAGTATTATCTTTATTGTTCATCGCTATTAATCTATCACTGCTCCACAAGTCCGCTCCAGAAGTGAGGTCAGAATGAGGAGCATCAACTGTGTCTTCCTGATGCTCAAACAAAGCCACAATCAGCATAGCCACAGCACAAGCTCGTGCCAGAGCTGGGCAGCAAGAATGAGAGTGGCTTATGCTAAAACTGAAGTTGAGATGCAAATGGAGAAAGCTCACATAGCCTTGGACAATGCGCATGTAGTCATGGAGAAAGGAGGTGTACAGGCTACATCAAGTGCACTTGGGAAAAGCGTGAACCTGAGGCTGCCTTAGCAGAGGCAAAGGTGTATAAAGCAGTAGCTGGTTCAGACAGTGGTGAGTCTACAATCAGTCAGTCACGCTTTGCCATCACACAACCAGTGCAGCTTAATAAAGAATATGTCCAAACACACTTTGGCCCTGAAAAAGACAGTACTCCAGCTCTGCAGGTAGAAGCTGTCCACACCACACATCCAACACACCTTTCGCTCAAGCCAGGTATTGACAGTCAAGGTCTACAGCAACAAAGACTCACAACACCCCCTTCTGCAGTTCTATCACAATAAAACCCCAATTAAGAGTTGCTACTGATGCCAATTCCATCTGTACAGACAAGGACAGAGAGAAATTCCATCCATCCTAGGACAAACCAGTCTCCATAACGCTCTTATTCAGGAGCTGCAGATGCATTAGATTTGGCTTGGTTTCTGGCTCATCGAGATCTAGTCACAGCAGGACTAGAAGTGTTTGACAATCAGTCTGCCAGTTGTCTGTCCTAGAGGTTAAGTCTTCGCAATGCTGTGGAAGGACCAAGTCTCAAACTGAGTGAAAAGCTAGACCTTCACTGTAAGTGTCTTGATGGGCAGTCAGTGCAACATGCAACCAGGGTTAGGGCAGTGCACACTGATAATGCAGCTATGGATTTGAGAATGTTGTGCTGGGGGCCGGACAAATGCTATGGCTCTCCAGAGGCAGTCGAAGAATCTCTTTTCAGCTGACCTGACAACTTTCCAGAGCCAAACACAGACTCTTAAATGTTTGCACTTTAGTAAGCAACCTCCCAGCACAGAGCAACTGAATTGGGCAAAGGTTAGAAGCCTTCTTGTTGAAAGACTGGCGTGCAGAGGAAGTGCATCACAAAGCAGGAGCTTTCCCTCGTCCAAAAGGTACCTCAGTGAACTCTGTCCCTTTCTCAACTCTGAGCAGCTACTGCCAGTCAAGGGGCCACAACTCACCTCACCCAGTTGTCATTCTGGATGAGCACCATGTCTCTGCTCTTCCTCACAGCAATATGCCATCAAGGATGACATTTATCAAGCAAGGACGGTTAAAGACTGTGCAGCAAGACTGCCTTCGTGATTAGTCTCTGAAGCTGTCCATTCTTTTGGCAAAGACTTAATGAAATGATCACTTGCCTTTTAGTTTCGGTCGTTAAGTTTGACAGCATGGGTGGTCAGGTGACGAGTGCTCTGTGCTGTTTACTTTGTTTGCAGTTTACTTCCTGTTCATAAGCTGAATCCCTCCTCCCCACACAAAAAAAAATGAACAACAACAGAACAGGCACATCGACACCCATATCCCCCTCAGCCGTACACAAAAAGATGAGAAAGGTTGGAATAAGATGATGAAGACGGCATGTAGAACGCTAGACTTCATTATCCAGGGCAAAGACCACAAGAGCAGGGAGGTTATAGTACAACTTTATAAAACATTTGTGAGGGCAGAGCTCGACTACTGTGGTTAGCACACTGTGGGAAAGATACATGAGGGGATCCAAGGATCAACTTATCTACTCAGAAGCTGGTTGGAATCTGAAACACATTGCCTCAGTGAAAGGTGGAGACAAGAACCCGTGCAGTATTTGAAAAGTGCCTAGAAGTTAAATAAACCACACAGTGAAGGCCACAGACAGTGCTGGAAAAAGGGATTAGACAAATGCAAACTCTTATAATCCGTATAAACATGTGGGCTAATGAGCCTGGTTCTGTGCTGTTATAATTCTGTTGATGCTGTAAAAGGTCTTCATCTTCAAAGAAATGGTGGTGTTAGAAACATTTAACACACGTCCTCTCAGTTTATGAAATTTGTCGACATGACGAGGGCAGAGCAAATCCCAACTGCAGCAGGAAGCCTGCATCACTGTCTGCACAAGACTGAAGTAAGTTGCATAAACTTGTAAACTTATTCAGCTCTATCATGGGTACCAGCCTCCATAGTATCCAGGACATCTTCAAGGAGCAGTGCCTTAGGAAGATGGCGTCTATCATTAAGAATGCCCACCACCCAGGGCATGCCCTTTTCTTACTGTTACCATCAGGCAGGAGGTACAGGAGCCTGAAGGCGCACACTCAGTGATTCAGGAACAGCTTCTTCCCCTCTGCCAACCGATCCCTAAATAGACATTGAACCCGTGAACGCTACCTCACTGTTTTTTTTTAAAATTTCTGTTATTTTGCACTGCTTATTTTAACTTAACTATTTAATAGACTTAATGTAGCTCAGTTTTCTTCTCTGATTTATTTATCACGTATTTCATTATACTGCTGCTGTAAAGCAAACAAATTTCACGACACATGCTGGTTCTGATCCCACTTTACATGCAGCACTCTTCCTCTCTACACGTGGCTCCTGTGCCTGTATGCATGTTACAAACGAGACTGGCAATTATTGCCCATCTGTAGCTGCCCTCAAGATGATGGTGGTGAACCATCTCCTTGAACTGCTGTTGGCCTCGTGATGGTGCTCCCACAGAGCTGCTAGGAAGCAAATCCCAGCATTTAGATTCAGCGACAACGAAGAACCAAGTCAGGACAGTAAACAGTTTGGAGCTAACCCCAGCAGAGCAAAGCATTTACCTGGGATGCAACTTAGCTGACATTCCAAGACTATCAATGGTAAAGGTAAATATCACTTCCTTTACCGTGCGCCAAGAAATCTCAAGTACTTCCTGAAATTTAAAGTACAAGTGGCTTTTGTTAATTAAGTGTACCTGAATAACTTCTCCAAAGCAAGTCATGAATGTAGTATGAAGTCAAGGTCACATTCCCCTCACTCTGCTGAGCAGCTCCATTGTGAAATAACAATGAGATGCCAGTAGTGTATGGATTCAAAGCACACAAAGAGGCCTTTCATCCCATCAGATCCACATTGACCATCCAGTACCCACCTATATTAACTTTATTTACGAACAACTGGTCCAAAGCCTTTGATTGTAAAGTACTTTTTACAACAGTTACACACTGAAAGTATGCTCTCAAGTAGTCGACCTTTTCCCAGAGAGCACCATCGCATACCTGTACCGCACCCTCAGATATTCCCTCCTGATACCTTTGGAAGGAAAAGTGAGGCAGGTCAGGTTGGATGGGTGGTTCTCCGACAGGACCATGACCAACAGCATCTTTTGCAGGTTTGCTGGTGCTGCTAGGGTAGGGATGGAATGGTCTTGGCAGGGGACAGGAAGCTAAGCAAATGCTAGAGGAGAAATGAGAAGCAGAAAATGAGTGAAGGCAAGACAAAACTGAAGTCAGAAAGTGGATATAGTCACATTCTGGTTGACTTCATGGTGGACGTCAAGCTTAGTGATTAAGGTAGACAAGCTGAAAGTTCAGACAGACAGAAGCTATCAAAGTAATTATGGAAATGTGGTTCATAGAGGGGCAGGACTGGAGAACCCTACAGGGATTAGGGAAGAAATAAGAAAGAGGATTAAATAGAAGGATCTTGCAATACTGTTTAAAGAAACAATCGCTTCAGAGTTACAGAACAGCACAGCATGGAAACAGCCCCTCTGGGCTAATTCATCCACGGTCACCAATTAGTCCCTATTGCAACGAGGGATGATGTGCATGAAAGATCATAAAATGAGGCTACACAGATTATACTAAAGAACAATTAAGGGCCAGTCACACTGCTGGAACTGTATAGCAGAGCTCTAAACTGTTCAAAGGAGGTAGAAGAGCAAGCATGCAGGCAGGTTTCCAACAAGTGTGAAACTGGGAGTAGCCGTGGGGAGCAGCTACCCACATACAAACTGGGATATGAGCCAAGCAAGCAGATAAATCCAGAGCAGAGGGAGGTGCAGCTCTAGGTTTTGACTCCAAGGTAAACTAGCAAGTGGTACAGTGTCGGTGAGGGAAAGGTTGTGTTGTAGTCATCATTATTAATAAAGATATGAGAAAGAGTAAAGATAAAACATGAGTTAAAAGTCGGGTGAGGACAGTTTTGCTGGACTGAGAACTGGTTTGGCAAATGTGAACAGGAAACAACCACTAGATGGTAAATCAACCCCAGAGCAAATAGTTCAGGCTAAAAGTTCCCACAGAGAAAAGGCAGTCCCTTGGGCCACAGGAGGCAAGATGGGTCAAAGAGAAGGAAAGGGTTATGGAAAATACTGAAAGGTTAATCAGCATATAGACTAGCAGAATATGGAAAGAATAAAGGTGAAAAGCAGAGACAAATGTTATAACATCAAAAAGTTAGATAAAATAAAAACACAAAGATGCTTTCTCGGAACAAGAGTATAATTAAGTAAAAGTGTCAGTGTGGACAAGTTCTTTAGTGTAGTATCCACGGGAGGCACTGCCTACATCCATCAAAGGGGCATGCCATCTTCTTACAGCTACCATTAGCTAGGAGGTACAGAAGCATGAAGTCCAAAACACCAGGTTCATGAACATTTACTTCCCTTCAACCATTCAGTTGCTGAACCAACCAGAACAACCCTAATCACTACACTATAATTACTTGTGTTTTTTTTTGTTCTAATTCTGTTCTTTCATGTAAAAAAATTGCTTTTTTCCCTTATGAATGATGTTTAACTGTGTATCTATGATATGGCTGCACGCTTTTCATTGCATGTGACTGTACACTTCCTTCTCGTCTGAGAAACCTCTCACTGTTTCTTGTCACTTGCCCAATATTTTGCCCACACTGCTACAGTCACTTTTATTTCATCAGCTTCAATCCTGACTACAAACCTATTGCTGCACCTTAACAAATTCCTTTGGGAAGCCTGTACCAACAGTATGCCCCAAACTGGTCCTCTGCATTACCTCTACAAAAATAATTGCACGTGATTTGTTTTTAACAAATCCATTCTTCAATCAGTACATACTTGTCCAAATGATTGCCAATTCTGCTTCTGATTGGTGGTGGAGAAAGCTTTAGATATGAAGTGAAACTAATTGCTCAGTAGATACTTGAACAAAAATGGACCATTTACAATGTTCTATAACCCCCGAACTTACAGATAACCGTAAGGTTATGGTCAGGGCCAGGGTGAAAGTAACCTTAATTCTTCAACTTGAGCGATTGAGTCACGAAAACTTTCATCCACCTGTACAAGCTGGTGCTCACCACTGGCCAGTCAGTTACCCTTAGTTCAGAACTGGTTCTGATCTCTGCCACATTGCACAGTCACCCAGACTCCATATTCAAGAGGAGGAGGAGATTTAACTTTCTTTTCCTCCTGTCAGTAGAGCCAGACAGATACAGATTGTGGTAACTCTCGGTCCATGTAGAGATGTCCCAGGCAACATCCTGCCAGGAGTCCTGGAGAGGCAAAGGACATAGTCTGCTGTGTACCCAGTTCTCACCAGCTTGCCTAAACCCCAATCCGCCGCCCCCCACTCCCACCTATCACCATTGAAGCATCAGTAGCCGCACTCCTTCGTGGACAGAAGATAGGGGGGTATTCACTGAGGACAGAGCAGATGCGATAGGTTTTGACTGATGAAGGAATATGTGGCATTATGCAGGAAAACCTGACAGCATCGCTTCGGAAACCATTATGATTGAATCATCAAGTCACACTGCATGGGGATGGCCCCTTCACACCATCTGCTCAATGTCAACAAGTTAGCTTCATTTGCCCATGTATATGTGCACCAGCAGTTTTCACAAAGTTTGTTTGCCGTTAACTCAATGCCGTTACAAGGGAGCGAAGCAACTTCCTGTCACTTGCAGCCTTGCAATTTACAGCCCCAACCTTTAAATTATTAACAGATTTGGTTATAATATAATATACTCAAATTCCTTCATTGAAATCACTGATATTGATGGCAACTAGCTGAGGTTCCAGCACTGATCTAGGTGGCACCTTGTTTATTACAATTTGCTAATCCTGAAATGACCCTCGTAGCATTTGTTTCCAGTGCCCATCCACTCTATCAGACTGCATTGTGACGTATAATCTCCAGCGCCAGATATTCCCACACTGCCAAGGCCGTGCCTTGTGTTCGGTGATTGATCATGTAAAGACAGAATCTAATCTCACTGCAATCTCCCTTTGTGCTACAATTGCATTTTGCCAATCCTACACCAGTCAATTCTAATCTATGTTGGTGACCACATTCAGGCCTGGAGAATGAACAAGGCTACTTTTTCCTTAATTAGTTTAATTACATTTTAATAATCTGCAAAGCTTCATGTGATTTTATTGAAAATATCATGTTTAATAATGTTTTAAAGTGTTCACAGTACCAAGGACATTAAAATCAGTAAGTACAAAGAGACGCCCAACTCTGAGGGCGAGTTTCACCCCCACCTTTGTTTCCTGCCGTGTCTGTAACGCCCTGAGCACCTTCAGCGCAGCCACTTTCAGAATATTGCCCACTCTGGCAACATCAGCTGCAGGACATGATCTGTTCCTAGTCTGGTATTTGCCAGAACTGACAGGTTTCTTCCATAGCTTCCATAATCCAACAGTATCGTCACTCCAGTGGGAACTTCCACAGTATTGATGGGTCAGTACTGTGTCACTGGAGTTCCTTGTCAGGCATTTAGCCAGTCACAACCAGCACTGCACAGTATTCTTGTCTTCTCCTCACTAATTTATTATCTCACCTCTGGAGCGTCATGCACCATATCAACACAGAACCAAAATTAACACAGCATGTTTCATCACGTACGATGCATACACTGAAACCCAATCCTACACCACACACACTGTATACACTGTAAAACCAGACCCTACACCACACACACTGTATACACTGTAAAACCAGACCCTACACCACACACACTGTATGCACTGTAAAACCAGACCCTGCACCATACACTGTATGCACTGTAAAACCAAACCCTGCACCACACACGCTGCATACACTGTAAAACCAGACCCTACACCACACACGTTGCATACACTGTAAAACCAGACCCTACACCATACACTGTAAACACTGTAAAACCAGACCCTACACCACACATGCTGCATACACTGTAAAACCAGACCCTACACCACACACACAGTATACACTGTAAAACCAGACCCTACACCACACACTGTATACACTGTAAAACCAGACCCTACACCACATACGTTGCATACACTGTAAAACCAGACCCTACACCATACACTGTAAACACTGTAAAACCAGACCTGAAACCACACACGCTGTATACACTGTAAAACCAGACCCTACACCACACACTGTATACACTGTAAAACCAGACCTGAAACCACACACGCTGTATACACTGTAAAACCAGACCCTACACCACACACTGTATACACTGTAAAACCAGACCCGACACCACACACACTGTGTACACTGTAAAACCAGACCCTACACCACACATGCTGTATACACTGTAAAACCAGACCCTACACCACACACACACTGTATACACTGTAAAACCAGACCCTACACCACACACACACTGCATAAACTGTAAAACCAGACCCTACACCACACACGCTGTATACATGTATAACCAGACCCTACACCACACACACACTGTATACACTGTAAAACCAGACCCTACACCACACATGCTGCATACACTGTAAAACCAGACCCTACACCACACACGCTGTATACACTGTAAAACCTGACCCTACACCACACACACTGTATCCACTGTAAAACCAGACCCTACACACGCTGCATACACCGTAAAACCAGACCCTACACCGCACACACTGTGTACACTGTAAAACCAGATCCGACACCACATACTGTATACACTATAAAACCAGACCCTACACCACACACACACTGCATACACTGTATAACCAAACCCTGCACCACACACGCTGCATACACTGTAAAACCAGACCCTACACCACACACGTTGCATACACTGTAAAACCAGACCCTACACCATACACTGTAAACACTGTAAAACCAGACCCTACACCATACACTGTAAACACTGTAAAACCAGACCCGACACCACACACACTGTATACACTGTAAAACCAGACCCTACACCACACACACGCTGTATACACTGTAAAACCAGACCCAGCACCACACACTGTATACACTGTAAAACCAGACTCTACATTACACACATTGTATACACGGTAAACCCAGACCCTACACCACACACACTGCATACACTGTAAACCCTACACCACACACACTGTATACACTGTAAAACCAGACCCTATACCACACATGCTGTATACACTGGAAAACCAGACCCTACACCACACACACTGTATACACTGTAAAACCAGACCCTACACCACACATGCTGTATACACTGGAAAACCAGACCCTACACCACACACACTGTATACACTGTAAAACCAGACCCTACACCACACATGCTGTATACACTGTAAAACCAGACCCTACACCACACACACTGTATACACTGTAAAACCAGACCCTACACCACACATGCTGTATACACTGTAAAACCAGACCCTACACCACACACACACTGTATACACTGTAAAACCAGACCCTACACCACACACGCTGTATACACTGTAAAACCAGACCCTACACCACACACACACTGTATAAACTGTAAAACCAGACCCTACACCACACACGCTGTATACATGTATAACCAGACCCTACACCACACACACACTGTATACACTGTAAAACCAGACCCTACACCACACATGCTGCATACACTGTAAAAACAGACCCTACACCACACACGCTGTATACACTGTAAAACCTGACCCTACACCACACACACTGTATCCACTGTAAAACCAGCCCCTACACACGCTGCATACACCGTAAAACCAGACCCTACACCGCACACACTGTGTACATTGTAAAACCAGATCCAACACCACATACTGTATACACTGTAAAACCAGACCCTACACCACATACTGTATACACTATCAAACCAGACCCTACACCACACACACACTGCATACACTGTATAACCAAACCCTGCACCACACACGCTGCATACACTGTAAAACCAGACCCTACACCACACACGTTGCATACACTGTAAAACCAGACCCTACACCACACATGCTGCATACACTGTAAAACCAGACCCTACACCACACACACGGTATACACTGTAAAACCAGACCCTACACCACACACTGTATACACTGTAAAACCAGACCCTACACCATACACTGTAAACACTGTAAAACCAGACCTGACACCACACACGCTGTATACACTGTAAAAACAGACCCTACACCACACACGCTGTATACACTGTAAAACCAGACCCTACACCACACACTGTATACACTGTAGAACCAGACCCTACACACGCTGCATACACCGTAAAACCAGACCCTACACCGCACACACTGTGTACACTGCAAAACCAGATCTGACACCACATACTGTATACACTGTAAAACCAGACCCTACACCACATACTGTATACACTATAAAACCAGACCCTACACCACACACACACTGCATACACTGTATAACCAGACCCTACACCACACACACACTGTATACACTGTAAAACCAGACCCTACACCACACACACTGTATACACTATAAAACCAGACCCTACACCACACACACGCTGTATACACTGTAAAACCAGACCCGACACCACACACACTGTATACACTGTAAAACCAGACCCTACACCACACACACTGTATACACTGTAAAACCAGACCCTACACCACACACACTGTATACACTGTAAAACCAGACCCTACACCACACATGCTGTATACACTGTAAAACCAGACCCTACACCACACACACTGTATACACTGTAAAACCAGACCCTGCACCACACACTGTAAACACTGTAAAACCAGACCCTACACCACACACACTGTAAAACCAGACCCTACACCACACACATTGTATACACAGTAAAACCAGACCCCACACCACACACGCTGTATCCACTGTAAAACCAGACCCTACACACGCTGCATATACCGAAAAACCAGACCCTACACCGCACACACTGTATACACTGTAAAACCAGATCCGACACCACACACTGTATACACTGTAAAACCAGACCCGACACCACACACTGTATACACCGTAAAACCAGACCCTACACCGCACACACTGTGTACACTGTAAAACCAGATCCGACACCACATACTGTATACACTGTAAAAGCAGACCCTACACCACATACTGTATACACTATAAAACCAGACCCTACACCACACACACACTGCATACACTGTATAACCAGACCCTACACCACACACACACTGTATACACTGTAAAACCAGACCCTACACCACACACACGCTGTATACACTGTAAAACCAGACCCGACACCACACACTGTATACACTGTAAAACCAGACCCTACATTACACACATTGTATACACGGTAAAACCAGACCCTACACCACACACACTGCATACACTGTAAAACCAGACCCTACACCACACACACTGTATACACTGTAAAACCAGACCCGACACCACACACACACTGCATACACTGGAAAACCAGACCCTACACACAGACGCTGCATACACTGTAAAACCAGACCCTGCACCACACACACTGTATACACTGTAAAACCAGACCCTACACCACACACATTGTATACACAGTAAAACCAGACCCTACACCACACACACTGTATCCACTGTAAAACCAGACCCTACACACGCTGCATATACCGAAAAACCAGACCCTACACCGCACACACTGTATACACTGTAAAACCAGACCCTACACCACACACGCTGTATACACTGTAAAACCAGACCCTACACCACACACACGGTATACACTGTAAAACCAGACCCTACACCACACACATTGTATACACTGTAAAACCAGACCCGACACCACACACTGTATACACTGTAAAACCAGACCCTACGCCACACACGGTAAAACCAGACCCTACACCACACACTGTATACACTGTAAAACCAGACCCGACACCACACACACTGTATACACTGTAAAACCCGACCCTACACCACACACACTGTATACAGTGTAAAACCAGACCCGACCCACACACACGCTTTATCACTGTAAAACCAGACCCGACACCACACACACACTGCATACACTGTAAAACCAGACCCTACACCACACACACACACTGCATACACTGTAAAACCAGACGCTACACCACACACACTGTATACACTATAAAACCAGACCCTACACCACACACACTGTATACACTGTAAAACCAGACCCGACACCACACACTGTATACACTGTAAAACCAGACCCTACACCACACACTGTATACACTGTAAAACCAGACCCGACACCACACACACTGTATACACTGTAAAACCAGACCCGACACCAGACACACTGTATAGACTGTAAAACCAGACCCTACACACACACTGTATACACTGTAAAACCAGACCCTACACCACACACACTGTATACACTGTAAAACCAGACCCGACACCACACACACTGTAAAACCAGACCCAACACCACACACACTGTAAAACCAGACCCAACACCACACACACTGTATAGACTGTAAAACCAAACCCTACACCACACATTGTAAAATCAGATCCCCACCCGACCACATTGCTACATTTTTTGTGGATAGCTTCATATTTTAAAATGTACTTTGACAGAAGTATGTTCCAGTAGTTGAGTGTGAGTGCAAATATACTTCTATTAGCTTGAAACACGAAGAGACAAATGATCTAAGCAGACTCACTTCTCCTGGCATTCTTAGACATCAGCTCAAAATAATGCTGCAGTTTCTAAAACTGCACAAGATCCTATTCATCCATGTGTCTGGTGATTTACAATGCCCCCTGGTCCATTCAGAAATCAGTTTTAAAGTTTAACCCCTATGGCATCACTACTCCCATCTCTGTGGCTATCAAAGTACTTGATGTCCTCCCAGGCTTTCCCTGCCTCTTCCTCCATTACTCGCCCACACTCGTTGGCACACAAAACCTTACTGCCTCTCTCACCTCTTTTCTGACCTTCCTGAAAATCCATCACTTTCCTCCTTACAACACACATCAAAGTTGCTGGTGGACGCAGCAGGCCGGGCAGCATCTGTAGGAAGAGGTACAGTCGACGTTTCAGGCCGAGACCCTTCGTCAGGACTCACTGAAGGAAGAGTGAGTAAGGGATTTGAAAGTTGGAGGGGGAGGGGGAGATCCAAAGTGATAGGAAAAGACAGGAGGGGGAGGGATGGAGCCAAGAGCTGGACAGGTGATTGGCAAAAGGGATACAAGAGGATCGTGGGACAGGAGGTCTGGGAAGAAAGACAAGGTGGGGGGGGACCAAGAGGATGGGCAAGGGGTATAGTCAGAGGGACAGAGGGAGAAAAAGGAGAGAGAGAGAAAGAATGTGTGTATAAAAATAAGTAACAGATGGGGTACGAGGGGGAGGTGAGGCATTAGCAGAAGTTAGAGAAGTCGATGTTCATGCCATCAGGTTGGAGGCTACCCAGACGGAATATAAGGTGTTGTTCCTCCAACCTGAGTGTGGCTTCATCTTTACAGTAGAGGAGGCCGTGGATGGACATGTCAGAATGGGAATGGGATGTGGAATTAAAATGTGTGGCCACTGGGAGATCCTGCTTTCTCTGGCGGACAGAGCGTAGACGTTCAGCAAAGCGGTCTCCCAGTCTGTGTTGGGTCTCGCCAATATATAAAAGGCCACATCGGGAGCACCGGACGCAGTACATCACCCCAGCCAACTCACAGGTGAAGTATCACCCCAGCCAACTCACAGGTAATGCCCCACCTCCCCCTCGTACCCCATCTGTTACTTATTTTTATACACACATTCTTTCTCTCTCTCTCCTTTTTCTCCCTCTGTCCCTCTGACTATACCCCTTGCCCATTCTCTGGGTCCCCCCCCCCTTGTCTTTCTTCCCAGACCTCCTGTCCCATGATCCTTTCGTATCCCTTTTGCCTATCACCTGTCCAGCTCTTGGCTCCATCCCTCCCCCTCCTGTCTTCTCCTATCATTTTGGATCTCCCCCTCCCCCTCCCCCTCCAACTTTCAAATCCCCTACTCACTCTTCCTTCAGTCCTGACGAAGGGTCTCGGCCTG
Organism: Mobula birostris; assembly: GCF_030028105.1. Lineage (NCBI taxonomy): Eukaryota > Metazoa > Chordata > Chondrichthyes > Myliobatiformes > Myliobatidae > Mobula > Mobula birostris. Next base: position 272,954 of record NW_027277715.1, read on the forward strand.
AAACGTTGACTGCACCTCTTCCTAGAGATGCTGCCTGGCCTGCTGCATTCACCAGCAACTTTTATGTGTGTTGCTTGAATTTCCACCATCTGCAGAATTCCTGTTACTTTCCTCCTTAGTAAGGTGCCCATTGTTGTTCACTAACACTACCATGAACTGCCTAGGCAATATTTGACAGCTCCTGATAAAAAGGTGTGGAAGGACACTGCAGAAAAGGCAGTTGGAGATTGAGGGTGGACAGTGATATTGACACGAACTTTTGAAGAGACTCTTTAACTGTAATGTTGATAACATTCGTTAGTACACGATCATAACAGTTGCCAAGCAGCAACTTATGAGTAATTTGGTTCTATTCTTAGTCTTCCTTCTTGCACTGTGAAAGATACTTCAATACATACAATCCTGCAGTTCCTAGGATTTTCACCCGATTTAAGGGGTTAGCATTGAACCAGTGGAGGCCGGGGCAATAAATAATTAAACCATTTAATTCAGGTGGGGTAAGGGGGACCAACGAAAATCTGCCTGCCCTGAATGCCAAACTAACGCTAGCTCTGAAGTGCTTTTCAGATCACATCATAGCAGAGCTGAAATTTTGACTTTCCTAAAAATCCAATTGAATAAAGCTGTTTATCTCAGTACTGCACACTTCAAAACATTTCACTCTGGCCTGGAACAGAGTGCAATAACAAGCCGCCTGGGTCGTACTGTATCACTCAGAGTTCACTGGCATCATTTGTGATGACCTCACCCCCTGAACATTACTCCTCTTGGAGAACCACAGGGATCTCGGACCTGGTTGTGCTGAGCTGCCTGTCACAGGATGCTCCCGGGACAACGTGGGTCTGAAAAACTGCCTGCCAAATTAAATAAATTACATATGCCCTCCCCCTTCTAAACCAACTCCCTACACACCATCCTGTGCTGAGCACTTTGCTACCCTGCCATCCCTGTCCGAGATCATCACTCATCCTCCAGATTCCCACCCATTCCCTTCCAGACTCAACAATCCCATCAGAAGGGTTTTGGCTCAAAACGTCAACTTTACTTTTTTCCCCCATAGGCGCTGCCTGGCCTGCAGAGTTCCTCCAGCATTTTGTGGGTGTTGCTCAGAATCCCATCAGTAAAGGCCTGCCTCTCCACTGAAACCTCCCCCAAATACTTCATCAATCAGCCTATTTCTGCCCCCCCGACTCCAATTGCCCATTCTGCCCCAGCGTCACCCCAGCTACATTCTCAACTCCTGCTATCCAGAGCACAAGCTCAATTAATCCTGGGGTCTGGGGATTCAGCAGAGATGTTAGTGAAGAGAAAGCAATCCAACAGATTCTAGAGTCCACCCCTCTCCAACATCCTTATGAAGAGTGAACAGCTCACCGTTACCTTGTAGGCAACTCTAAAGTTCATTACAATTCACTTCGAAGCATACTTCACTCTGCCTGTGCCTTAAGCACTGGCCTCAACAAGAAAGATGAAATTAAAACAAATTATACCTAGTTAACACCAGTACTCGAGGTCTAAAAATAATGCCCAATGTTTGAAATAAGCAACATAATGATGAGGAAATGGTTTAAATTATTAAATTTAGTTACCAAGTGTATTAAATTATCATTTTTTTTAACTTCAGAGATACAGAGCAGAATAGGCCCTTCCAGCCCTTCAACCGCGCTGCCTAGCAACCCCCGATTTCACCCTAGCCTAATCACAGGACAATTTACAATGACCAATTAACCTTCTCACTGGCGTGCCCTCGGACTGTGGAAGGAACCCAGAGCACCTGGAGAAAACCTATGCATTCCTCGGGGAGGACATCGGAACTGAACTCCGAACACCGATGCCCGAAGCTGTGACAGTGTCACGTTAACCACCACACGACAATGTCTCCCAAATGCAGAAACACTTGATCATTTAAATGTTGCTGCATATTACAGAGTTCAAACAAATATCTGGCAGTGTGTATTCAGAATACACTGTCTTTCCGTTAACTTACATCTTATCTGTACTCCATTTACTGTGTACCCCTCTATCCCCCTGCCAAATAAATAAACATTCATCTCAGGGCAAAATGTCATGCGATTGCAGCCGGAACTCATTTTTGGTTTGCTGTTCAGGTACGTTACAGTTGCAGCTGAAAGGCTTTTCATGTTGACCTCACGACATTGACAGGTCCTGTCCTTTCCCACAACTGGTGAACTCCCTGTTTCCTCTTTTACTGAACCCTCCACCTAAACCTAAAGCCACAGTGAGGAACCTGCAGGGTAAAGGGGGAGGGGGGAGGATTGCTGAGCCAGTTAGAGCTTGGCGTTTTGCCCTGTATCCATATTTTGACAACAGTATGTCATGCACAAAAATACTCGCAGCATATATTCACTCTTGCATCATAATAGGGCGAGGAAATGGAGAGACAAAACACCGACACAAACTCAGCAGCTTTAACATCCGATGCTTGTTAGGCATGAGACGCCCACAGTGACACATGCTCCACACTGCCGTGAGGGAACTTGCATTACGAAGCATCATCGAGCAGATACCCAAGTGAAAAGCGCTCACTTCCTACTTCCTCGACTACTCCTCATGTTACCAAGTACTTCCTCCGAGAAGGAGCATGCTGACAGCACATTGTTTATCAGCAGGCTGAGCTCTCAGTAAGATCAAGGACTGTCTTGATCTGCGCATTCGCTGCCCTGCTAGATCACTGCATTCTCACCTTTCCTTCCTCACAGTTATGTTTACTATCCCAAAAAAAGTCAACTATGAAGACTAATTGCTCCTCTGGACAGCCTCAGTCTACTGCAGTTTCTGATGATTTCTCAGTTTAATTGAGAGAGCACTGCATCCCTCTCCAATCCCACCACCATGAACATGTCTATTCCCTCTCACCATTACGATGCAAGAGAGAACAGACACTAGGAGTACTTTTGTCCATAAAGTAGTGTTGTCAGAACTTTGGTACGGAAACACCAATGCCCTTGAATGGAAAAGCCTATCAAGAGTAATGGATACGGTCCTGTCCATCACAGGAAAAGCCCTCCCCACCATTGGGCACATCTACAAGGACTGCTGTCACAGGAAAGTAGCATCCCTCGTCAGGGACCCCACCCACCCAGGACACGCTCTCTTCTCGCTGCTGCCGTCAGGAAGAAGGTACAGGAGCCTCAGGACTCACACCACCAGATTCGGGAACAAGCTATTGAACTGGTGTGGATAACTTCACTCACCCCAGCACTGAAATGATTCCACAACCTATGGACTCACTTTCAAGAACTTTATAACCCATTTTCTCAATATTTAATTACTTATTCATCATTATTTTTTTTTCTTTTAGTATTTGCACACCAGTTGTTTATTCATCTTTGTGTGCAGCTTTTCATTGGCTCTATTGTGTCTCTTTGTATGTACTGTGAATGCCTGCAAGAAAATGAACCCCAGGGTAGTGTTTGCACTTCGATAATAAATTTACTTTGAATTTTAAATACAGGGCAGAACACTGAGTTTTCACTGCCTCAGCTCCTTGCCTGTTTCTGGATGTGGCTGGTAGTTTATGTGAAAGGTCTACCAGCTAGAACACACCACAGAAAGAGGTTCTTTGGCCCATCATGTCCATGCCTGCCATTGTGTGCCCACCTACATTCATCCCATTTACCAGCCAGCAGCCTTCACCATTCAGGTGGTGTCAAGGTACTTAAAAGTTGCAAGAATACCTGCCTCCATAACCCACTCATACACTTTGTTCTACATACAACCATGCTCCAAGTGACAATACTTTTTAAAACTCAGATTCTTTAATTTTTGTCTTAAATGTAAGTACTCTGCATTTAACCAGCTGCAATAATGGGATACGTTTCCCACTGCCTACCCTACCTATGCTCCAAATATTGTTACACAACTCTATCAGGTCCCTGTCAGCATCCCGCTCTAAGGAAAACACACCCAGCCTCTCCAGACGAAAGGGTCGATCCTCCTCTGCAGCCTCTCCTCTCCAGTTTAATCATGCCCTTCCCTCAGTACGGTGACCAGACTTGCACCAGCTTCGGCCTAACCGAGGCTTTGTATCGTTGCACCATAAGCTCTTTTGTTCTGCTCCATGCCGTGGCTAATGAAGGCAAGTGCTGCTACTTTTGGGAATCCTGAACTGTGGTCCTCAACACTCTGGGACAGCAATAGTAAACACATAAACAGAAAAATGGACAAAGTCAGCAGCAGCCACACATACACACACCACACACTGATACACACACACACACACACTGATACACACACAGATACACACACACACAGACTTACACACCACACGCTGATACACACACACACACACACTGATACACACTCACGCACCACACAGACTCACACACTGATACACACACAGATACACACACACACAGACTTACACACCACACGCTGATACACACACACACACACACTGATACATACTCACGCACCACACAGACTCACACACTGATACACACACAGATACACACACACACAGACTTACACACCACACGCTGATACACACACACCATACACTGACACACACACACACACACACACACACAGACTCACAGACCACACACTGATACACACACCATACACTGACACACACACACACACACACACACACACACACACAGACTCACACACCACACACTGATACACACAGACTCACACACTGATACACACACAGATACACACACACACAGACTTACACACCACACGCTGATACACACACACACACACACTGATACATACTCACGCACCACACAGACTCACACACTGATACACACACAGATACACACACACACAGACTTACACACCACACGCTGATACACACACACCATACACTGACACACACACACACACACACACAGACTCACAGACCACACACTGATACACACACCATACACTGACACACACACACACACACACACACACACACACACACACAGACTCACACACCACACACTGATACACACAGACTCACACACTGATACACACACAGATACACACACACACAGACTTACACACCACACGCTGATACACACACACCATACACTGACACACACACACATACACACACAGACTCACAGACCACACACTGATACACACACCATACACTGACACACACACACACACACACACACACAGACTCACAGACCACACACTGATACACACACCATACACTGACACACACACAGACTCACAGACCACACACTGATACACACACCATACACTGACACACACACAGACTCACACACCACACACTGATACACACAGACTCACACACTGATACACACACACACAGACTTACACACCACACGCTGATACACACACACCATACACTGACACACACACACACACACACACACACACAGACTCACAGACCACACACTGATACACACACCATACACTGACACACACACACACAGACTCACAGACCACACACTGATACACACAGACTCACACACTGATACACACACAGATACACACACACACAGACTTACACACCACACGCTGATACACACACACACACACACTGATAGACACTCACGCACCACACACTCACACACCACATACTGATACACACACACACAGACTCACACACCACACATTGATTCACACACAGATACACACACACAGACTCACACAACACACACTGATACACACACACACAGACTCACACACCACACACTGATACACACACACACACACACAGACTCACACACCACACACTGATACACACACACACACACACACAGACCACACATTGATACACACACTGACACACACACCAATACACAAACACACACACACACACACCCGATACACACACACACACACACACACACACACACACACACACACACACGTCACCCCCCCCCCCCCATACACACACCACATACAGTACCTCTCTTTTCAAAGTCTGGTCTCAGACTTTTTTTCCAGCAGCAGCAAGTTTATCTTCGGATTACACACGGAATGAGGTGCACACATCCATCTGCAGCAACACTTCAAAAGGAAGAACACTCCTGCTTGGTGTCACAATGAAGGAGGTGCCGTATTAGAGACAGAGGGAGCCGCGCAGACAGCGCGGTACTCAGCACAGCAAATGTACTACAAATGTCAGTTCAGGCATCTTCTTTTAACCACCAGCACTGCCCATACATTTTGGGGAAGCCACATGTTTTAAGGAAAGCTGCAATTGTTTCTTCAATGTACTCAAAGCAAATGCTTGAAGTAAATTGTTTATACTTAAAGCAGGCTATAAAATTTAAAATGTTAAACGTCTTGAGCAAAACAGAGAGAGCACTGTCACCGTGGTCAGTTCAGTGAGCGCAAACAAATGCTCAATAAAAATCCCCAAGGAAATGGACCTTGAAAGAACCGTGATGTCCCACACAGATCTTTTCTGCCTCCTTTCAAAAGCAAACTTGCTCCCAAACAAATTCCCAAGGAAATGGAAGTTGAAACTACCGTGATGTCCCACACAGATCTTTTCTGCCTCCTTTCAAAAGCAAACTTGCAGACTTAAAGCTTCAGAGGAGCCATTCCTGAAGCCACAAGGTCGACCAAGTAAATTTGGGTCATTTTGGATCAACCATTGTGTGTCACCCATACATGGATGAAAAGGCAGTGCACAATATTACCGTCTGTTTATTCTTTGTGTGATATTTAATGCATTATAGGGGGCAGGAGTGTGGGGAGACCACTCTGCAGTTTAAATTACAACACAATTCTATCATGTAAAGACTCTGGCCAGAATTTGCTGATGTAATGCTTGCTGTCAACAAAGCCAAATAAAAAACATCATCAGTATCCGTACTTGAGGAAAGTAATTTATGCATTAGCATTCCCTCCGACTTTTAAAGTTTGAACTGGAATTTATATAATTTAATGATAGTTCAGCGACCTAATGCTGAGGTACTGAACAGTCCATTCACTTTCTACAACAGTAAATTATAATCGATGCTTTCTGCTTCCTAGTGTGGCATCTGCAGCAATTTTTGAATGTGTTCTGCAGCCTGTCCCGTGTCATTGCTACACTTATCCTGTACGTCAGGCATCTCCTGCAGATGCCACTACAAAGTGACAGACAAAAGGGAGATCTATGGCACACTGCCAGGACACAGACCAGAGCCATTCTTCAACACTTGTCGCAAGCTGACAGCCATGTTAGTGGAGCATACGAAACAATTCACGTTGCTGGCTGCCAACTTAGCGAAGTTCACAGGACACACAAGAGTCTCCATTACAGACTCCTGACTGAAGTATGTTGCACTGACCCTCTTTTTCAGCATTACGTGCAAAAATTCCACCCTGCCTTTCTTTATTTTAATCTCCAATTAATTCATGCCAGTAACCAAAAGCTGCAACAGGTGTGGGGGGTCATCCATGCCCCCACCAAAAAGAAATGGCTGTAATTTTAGCACATGGAATATATACGTGCGAAAATAATTCACCCTCCCTCATACACAAAGTGCAAAGCCTCATTCAAATCTAATAAACTCTACTCCTAGTTCGGTGCCAGAGCGTTGGCCAATCGCAGATCAGGGTTTAGGATACCTAATGTGTGCAAACAAATCATTGGCTGTTGTCCTACCAATAACCTCCACCTTGTGTTGGTGATGACAGAAGACGATCAGTCCACAGGAAATGTGTCTCACAGCCGGTGTGTGTGCCCCTGTTGCCCCACACTAAAGCTCTGTCAAACACTCACTGACCTTTCCCCCTTCTTTCCTCCCATTCCCTCACTCACTCCCACCGCCTCCTTTTGCTGACAGGTCACCCACAGCATCTCTTCCCCTTTCACCAGAGCCAGTGATTGTTCTTAATCCGCTGAATACCCCACACATGACAGCCCCCTGCCCGCTCCCTACCTACCCGCCCACTCACTCACTCAGCCAGCCCCAGCCCCAGCCCTCCGCCCTCTCCGCCCCGGAGTCTGCCCGATCACTCACCGTTCAGCCCCCAGCGCTCCTGATTCTGCCTCACTTGCTCGGGGCTCAGACCCGTGTTCTCATTCACGCCGAAGTAGGCAAGAACTTCTTCCACCGTCTTGCTGTGCGCCTTCTCCATGCTGCCTGCACCCTGCACCCTGCACCCCGGCGGCTCTCAGCGGTCGTTTGCCCTGCGTGCGGTGCGGTGCCGGTGCGTTGCGCTGCTCAAGCCCGAGCCCGCTGCGACTCTGATGATCAGCGCGGTAACCACCTCAGGCACTGCGCTCCGCCCGCTCCCAGCGCATCCGCAGGTGTGTTTGGCTCGGCGAGCTGTCCGCCCCGGCCCCGCCCCCACCACCAGAGCCCGCCCATCCTGTGCGCCGCGATTGGCCGCCAAAGCGCGGCGGTGCGAAGAAACCCCGCCCCCGGCGGGAGCCGCACCCCCTGATTGGCGGGCATTTAAGAAAGCCCCTTCTGTCTGCTTCCGCGTGTTGAAGGGGCGCGCTGGAGCGGAGCGGGCACAACCCCGCTTCCTTATACTGCAGCGGCAACACGCCGCACCTCAACTCGCTGCATCCTCAGGCACCGTTCTCTCGCCGCCTGCTTCGGCACTGGCGGTGCTTCACAGCCAGTTACTGGGAACGCATGTGCCAACCTCTTTCTCTTACTGCCATATTTTGGTCTCTCGCCCTCTCTCCCGTCTACCTTGCAACCGCACCCGTTTTTGAACCTGACATTGTGTAGGCTGCGCGGCATTCTTCGCTCAAAAAAAAACTTCTACATCGGGATGTCCCAAAGTAGCTTCCAGTCAACAACCTTCTACAGTTTATGTTAAACCGGCAAATTGCATCAGTCCAGCTCCTTTTAACAAGACCAGATCATCTGTACCAAAACCTGGAGCAGTAGGATTTAGAAAGTCCAGAAAATCTCTCGAGCTGGATCTTGCACGGGCCAGTGTCTCTGCAGATCCCACTAGTCTTCCGTCTCTCAATTCGAACATTAACCAAGTCTCCGATAGTCTTCCAATAGCAAGCCTACTCCCAGCTTCCCTCAGAACCCGAAATGAGGCAAAATATTTTCTCTCAGACGGTTGTGGGCGTCTGGAACTCTTCCTCAAAGGGCAATAAAGATTTTTAAAGAGAAGCAAAGAGGTGAAAGGAGTTATCCGGGACATGCACATACCGAACTGAAACAACCATCAGAGCAAATTAAATGCTGGACCAGCCTAGAAGAACCGAACATCTTCCTCTGCTCCTGATTCATATGTCCAAATATTCCCACCTGGTCGCCGAGGCTCATTCTACAACCATAACGGACATATTCTGCTCCCGGGGGAAATGCAGTGAAGACACAACTCCAATCTCACTAGCTGACCCGATTAAATCGAAGAGAAAAGGAAACTGCGTTGGTCTTTTCTCTGCATAGCCGTGAATCCCAACGAACCTGATGGGCCGAATTCTAAACCCAATTGCTGCTCAGTCTGAGAAATTCAAGGGTAGAGCTCCAGTACCTTTGTACTAAAGGCTGACATACTATGTAACATAACCTTGCCTCATTATTGTTAACCTTCAATGATTAATGCACAATGGCATGCAGATCCCCTGAGCACCAATATTCCCTAGTGACACTTTTCCGTTTTCTCTACCTCACTTTATATTCCACCTGCCATGTCTTTGCCCCTTTATTTAGCCTGTCAATATCCCTTCAGGCATATCTGTGTTTCCTTCATGGTGAATATTGACACCTATCACCACACTCAGTTACAGTTCATGTGGTCCCCTCATCCAAATATACTTTGTGAAGTCCTGTGGCCAATCACATACTCCAAAACATTTTCTTTTGTTAATCTGTTTTATTTATTTTTCTATCTGTTAACAAATCCTTCAACCATGCCAGTCTATCATCTCTGGTCCTATGTGCTCTACATTTTTGTTTTTCAAAAGGCTTTTTAATAATCCAATTGTGTCACCTTCGTTGGTTCTCCATTATGGCAACCTCAAAAAGCCTTAACAGTTGTCAGGCATGACTCTTGTTATTTTCTAACTGTCTGCCACCTCTTCCTTAATGCAATGTTGCAACATATTTCTTTCCACTGATGTCAGGCTAGGTGGTACATAATTCTCTCTCCATTGTACCTTTGAAAGTGGGATTACAATGGTCACCTTCCAGGTTGTGGGAACTGTTGTAGGAGCTATGGGAATTGAAAGATAACAACCAGTCAACTATCTCCAAAACTACCTCTTTGAAAACTTCAGGCTACAAGTCAGCAGATTTTAGGGATTTATTACCTCTTAGTCACATTAATTTCTTCAACATTCATTCCTTTCAGTTCCTCACTCTATACCTCCTCATCTCCACTATTTCCATCAGGTTTTCTATGTCCTCTTCCATTTGTTAATTTTCTCTACCTATTCCTTATTCCCCAATATAATTTCTCTTGTCTCACTCTGTTGGGAACCCGTATTCATTTATCTATATCTATCAAAGATAACACATTTTCTTTTTATGCTCCTATCTAGCTTGCTCCCTTATTCTTGGTCCATCAATCTCCTGGTCCTTTGCTGAACTTTGAAATTTTCTTAACCTTCAGACTTCCTAATGTTTTTGGCAACATAATAAGCATTTCCTTTTGATCTAACACTATCTTTAAATTCCCTTGTTAGCCTCAGCTGGACCATTTTTCCTGTGGTGCTTTTGTACCTGAAAATAATATACATATATATTTGTCGTAAATTATGTATTAATTCTTCAAGTATTAGTAGCTGCTTGTTTAATTTTAATTTTGTTACACTGTCTACCAAAGCCAACTCACATCTCATACCTTTTTTGAATTTATGGTGCCAATTACAGATTGAATTAAATAACTCTCAATTTTGAATAAAAATTCTATCCTGATATGATTATTCTTCCCTGAATAGTTCCTCACTACCGGATTGTTAATAAACCCTATGATAGGTTTTAATAATTTTAGCAAGGTGAATGATCCTACAATGGTCATTTTCTGAAACATTATTGGGTTGCTTGTCTGCAGGCAAAGGATCTAAATTTGGGTAGAGTAAAGGCTACAACCCTACTGAGAGACCATGTGGAAACTCTCACAAATCATCAGTTTTCACTGGAGAAAAAGAAAGCACTTTGCAAGTCTGAAAAAGCCTCAAGACCATGATAGCATAGCAGTTAATGCCACGCTCTTATAGTTCGAGGCTTTGAAGTTCAATTCCCTCAGTAATTAGACATCCATCCCGTGACTGTGTGAGTTGCCTCCAGGTGCTCTGGTTTCCACCCACAGGCCAAAGATGTATCAGTTAGTAGGTTAAATGCTCATGTAAATTGTCCAGTAATTAGGCTTGGGATAAATTGGGGGTTGATGGGCAGCTTGTTGGGCCCCTCCTGCTCTGTATCTCTAAATGAAAAATAAAAACACATTTGCAGCTAATGAGGGATGTGCAACCTGTTGTAACGTGGGAAACCGTAGCAGCAATATTATGCATGGTCGGTCTCTCAAATGAAACATGATGGGAAGCACCCTACAATCATAATGCTCATCGAAGGATTAATTTTGTTTACAACATTGGAAGAGCTCCCTTAATTTTCTTAAATAGTGCCAAGTACTCTTAAGGTCCACGCAGAAGACCAAATGAAAGTTGGCACCTCTGACCACACAGCATTGGTTCACTGTGCACGTGGTCAGTCTAGATTTCAAGGCCAAACCTCTGAGTGGAACGTGAACTTGCAATCTTCCATCCGGGAAATGAGTAAGTGAGCTCTTAGTCACAACTGATAAAATTAAGGCATAGGTGTAATTATCTCTATAAATCTCTGTCACTCTTTTCAATTGCCTTAGCCAGCTCCCTTATAAACACAGAAGGTTGACTCTGAATTGGAATCAGAGTCAGGTTTATGATCGGTGATGCACATCATGAAATTTGTTGTTTTGTGGCAGCAGTACAGTGCAAGACATAAAATTACTGTGTTAAGTAAATAAATAGTTCAAAAGGCAGATAATGGGGTCATGTTCATGAACTGTTGCTGGTGGAGGCATAGAAGCTGTTCATTGAAGTGTTGAGTGTGGTCTTTAGGCTTCTGTACCTCTTCTCTCATGGTAGCATTGAGAAGGCAGAAGATCAGGGTATGGGAACGTACAGCAGATTGTAGAGTTAAATAGCTTTCTATTGCAAGATGGGAGGATTTGCAAAGCAGGGGAGTTTTAGTGACACCACACACAAAATAATGTGGGTCTTGTATTTAATGAGGTTTACTTTCTTTTATTGGCATTAGTTCAGAGAAAGTTTGCTAAGTTGATTCTTATAAGGGTTGGCTTCAAAGGAAAGATCATGTAGTCTGGGCCCATACGCATTAAAGTTGAGAAGAATGAGAAGTGGCCTTCTTCAAACTGAATTGTTGCATGTTTTAAGAGTGCAGTGGAATTGCATTAATGCTAGCAACAAGACCAACAATGCTTCCCAAGGATAACCAAGGGAGGAGTCATTATATAACACAGGCACTACCATCATTTTCTTCATTAAGTGAACCCGCTGGAAAAACTAGTTAAGGTTGCTTGCATTCTATTAATATCTGATCTACTCATGCAGTAACTTCCTTATTGTTCTTGCTGAACTATTTCCAATTCCTCTTTAGCTCCTCAGGTTTCAGATGTGGCTCAGCTGACAGCACCTTTCCAAGTGTTACGGATTTAGGTGCCACTAGAACAGATATTGCAGGCTGGCACTACTGTCGAGTCCACACAGGGTTGACTGCTTTTCCTTTACGTCTCTAAACCTAGCCCACGCTCTAAATGGATGCAAATGACCTGCAATCCTTTTCATAGAGAAACAGTGGCAGTCACCTATATTGTCCAGACATTTATCCCCTGACTAATATGAGTAACATAAAGAGCCTTGAAAACATGGTGGGCACTACTGACCCTTTGTGTCCATCTGTGCAAGCAAGCGTGTTTGGTTATGCATACACGCATCTCTCTGTCCAGAAGCATTTGCGCGTGTTTGTGTACATTTAGTCTCCATGTGTGTAAATGGGCAGGTTTGCATCTACGTGTGCAGGAGTGTTTCTGTGCATGTTTGTGTCAGTGTGTGTGGGTGAGTGTCAGTGTTTGTATATATCTGCAGGTGTGAGTGCACATATCTGTGTGTGTGTGTGTGTGTGTGTGTGTGTGTGTGTGTATTGGCATGTGCAGTTCTGTTTATGTGTGCAGGTGTGATTGAGTGCAAACGTTTGCATGTCTGGACGTGCATATGGTGTGTGCGCGTTTGTGTATGTTTGTGGAGCTATATTTTAGTGGGTGTATATTTCTGTGCATCTGCATGTGCAGGTGCTTTGTGTAAACATACGCGTGTGCGTGTGTCACCATTTGCGTGTGCTTGTGTGCACACAGCGGCACGTGCAAAAGTGTTTTTCTATGTTCACACATGTGTATGTGTGTATCTGTCCCTGAATTCAGATGTGCATCTGTATTGTACAGGTGTGTGTCCCTTGTGATCCTGTGACCCACGGGTCCAAATCCCCAAAATCCATGTGCTCCTACCATACTGTTAGCATATGGTATGGGACCCAGACTGGGTCTCAGCATTCCGATGACCCCCAATGGGTTGGGGCTGGTGGTCACCTTCAGACCTTCTATTTCACCAGCACCTCTTCACAAGGGGTTGTGAAGCTGATCAAAAGACAATCTTCTAATATCAGCCCAGGTCCTAATCCCAGTCACTGCTCACCACTTCCAAACAGGCTGAGACCACTGGAGGTAGGCTCATTCCCTCTAAGACCAAGACTAACACATCCTTCAGGATCCCATACCCATTATCACTGGGACCACACACCCTCGCCTCAAGAACCCAGACACCCACTCTCACTGGGAGCATGCACACTCTCCCTCTGAAACCTACATACCCACAGCCTCTGAGACTCACAAACCCACTCCTTCAGGGACTATGTACCCCCTCCCTCAGTGAATCACGCACCCACACCCTCTCTTTCAGAGACTATGCAACCATTCCCACTGGGACTCACACCCTGACTTCCTCTGAGATCCACACACCCACTCTCTCTGGGACCCACAGAGGCAGGGTCAAGACTGCAAGGCCCGGGTCTGAGAACAAGGAATAGACTGAGGTTTGACTGATTTAAGTGCCAGGCCGAATTGAGGCTGAGGAGCCCGGGCCTGAGAACAAGGAACAGGCTGAGGTTTGAGTGATTTAAGTGCCAGGCCGAATTGAGGCTGAGGCGCCCGGGCCTGAGAACAAGGAACAGGCTGAGGTTTGACTGATTTAAGTGCCGGGCCGAATTGAGGCTGAGGAGCCCGGGCCTGAGAACAAGGAACAGGCTGAGGTTTGACTGATTTAAGTGCCAGGCCGAATTGAGGCTGAGGAGCCCGGGCCTGAGAACAAGGAACAGGCCAAAGTTGGACTGATTTAAGTGTTGAGGCTGAGGAGCCCGGGCCTGAAAACAAGGAACAGGCTGAGGTTTGACTGATTTAATTGCCAGGCCGAATTGAGGCTGAGGAGCCCGGGCCTGAGAACAAGGAACAGGCCAAAGTTTGACTGATTTAAGTGTTGGGACGAATTGAGGCTGAGGAGCCCGGGCCTGAGAGCAAGGAACAGGCTGAGGTTTGACTGATTTAATTGCCAGGCCAAATTGAGGCTGAGGAGCCCGGGCCTGAGAACAAGGAACAGGCCAAAGTTTGACTGATTTAAGTGTTGGGACGAATTGAGGCTGAGGAGCCCGGGCCTGAGAGCAAGGAACAGGCTGAGGTTTGACTGATTTAATTGCCAGGCCGAATTGAGGCTGAGGAGCCCGGGCCTGAGAACAAGGAACAGGCCAAAGTTTGACTGATTTAAGTGCTGGGACGAATTGAGGCTGAGGAGCCCGGGCCTGAGAGCAAGGAACAGGCTGAGGTTTGACTGATTTAATTGCCAGGCCGAATTGAGGCTGAGGAGCCCGGGCCTGAGAACAAGGAACAGGCCAAAGTTTGACTGATTTAAGTGTTGGGACGAATTGAGGCTGAGGAGCCCGGGCCTGAGAGCAAGGAACAGGCTGAGGTTTAAGTGCTGGGCCAATTTGGAAAGGTCAGGTATAAGGCAAATCAAGGAGGAAGGTTCTGGGTCCGAGACTGAATCAAGGAAGCAGGGCCTGGGTCTGAGAGTGAGGAACAACCCGCTGCCTGGCTGATTTAAGCACTGGGCCGGAATGAAAAAGTCAGGATGTCGGTGCTGGAGTCGAGGGTCGGGTCAGCATCTAACTTGCTGCTCGGCAAGGTTTACTGATCTGAGGCTGTGAACTGCAACTAATGGGCTCCTGGGCTGGCTGCGGTGATAACTGGCTCCGTGACTCTGGACTCACTTTCACGAACTTCAATTCTGAATGGTATTTCAAATCTGCAACCTCTCTACAAATTTGTTCCTCTAAATCCCACGGAATGTTGGGTGGTCCGTAATATAGCCTCATAAACATGGTTATACCTTAATTATTCCTCAGTTCCACCCGTAATGACTCACCAAATGAGATCTCCAGTCTGTCCTGACTGAGCACTGATGTGACATTTTCCCCGACTAGGAACACCACCCTGACCAAGAATACCCTTTTAATCCCTCCAGCTCTATCATGTCTAAAACAACAGAACCCCGGAATACTGAGCTGCAGCTCCTGCCCCTCCTGCAAACAAGTCTCAGTAATAGCGACTATATCATAATTCCAGGTGTTGATCCATGCCCTGAGCTCACCTGCCTTTCCTACGATACTTCTTGCATTGAAGTATAAGCAGCTCAGGACATTAGTCACATTACACTCAATCTTTTGATTCCTGACTTTGTCCGAGGTCTTGTTTGTCTTGTGGGAGGAGAGATTTGGGAGTCGATATGCCTGATCTGTTTTTTTCTTTTTTTGTATGGGAGGAGGGATTTTGGGGTCAATATGCCTGATCCATTTTGTTCTTTTTTTGTGCGGGATGGGGGATTTAGGGGGTTGAGGTGCCTGTTCCAGGTTTGTTCTCTTTTTGCAGCGAGGTGGGATTTGAGGGTTGACGATCGTGCTGCCTTTCTTTTCTTTCTTGGTTTCATGGCTACCCGGAGAACTGAAAAATTTCAGAGTTGTATACTTTGATAATAAATGAACCTTTGATGGTCTTATTTTTTTTAATGGGTTCCATTGGGTTTCTTTGTCTTGTGGATGCCCAGATACCCACTCACGTTGGGACTCAGACACCCTTTCCTTATGGGACTACACACCCAGTCCCTCTGGGACTCAGGCACACCTCAGGTTTAAAAAGACCCACTGGATCCCACACACCCACACCCTCCAGAGTTACCTAACTTCTCCCTCTGGGACCCACACACCCACTCCTTCAGGGGCTCACACATGCTCGCTCTGAACCCACAAACCCACAAGTCTGGGACTCCTCGTCCCACTCCCTCTGGGGCTCACAAACTCCAAATAGGTAGGACCAGAGGTCAGGAATAGAGTCCCTGGTGCTGTGAGACAGGTCCCTGGATCTGCATTAATCAGTATTCTTTGAAATTTGCACTGTTGGTGTGGTTAACAAAGTTCCTATACTCTGGTTTAGGGGAACCAGTGTATTTTTATGAAGCATTATGGATTCACTTGTGAAGTAGTGAATGTGGGATCTTCCTGAGTTATCTAGCTTGCTCATCCTCCAGAATCCACCTCAATGCCTCCTTCTAATTGGCGAAGAGCTGCTTCCAAAATCTCAGTTTGGATTCCTCTTGTCTTGATGCATATTCTTCACTGCACGATACCTACTGTACATGTATGCTTCTAACCATTACCTCAGTCACGTCACAACCTACAGGGTTGGAATGGAAGCAAAGTTTCACCTCCAGTGGCACCATTAAGAAGGCGACTTACGTGAGCAGCTCCAATGGAAATATTCCCGTTTTAGACTGCTGCAGCTAAAATCCATGGCTACAACCATGGGCAATACAGTAAGCAAAATCTATCACTTTCTGTATGGGCATTGAATCCATGAACACTGCCTCACTACTTTTTTTCTTCTCATTTTGCACTGCTTATTTAATTTAACTTTTTTTTTATAGACATCCGTTAGTCTCATGAGACCATGGATTTGCGCCTTGGAAGGTTTCCAGGGCGCAGGCCTGGGCAAGGTTGTATGGAAGACTGGCAGTTGTCCATGCTGCAAGTCCCCTCTCCATGCCACCGATGTTGTCCAAGGGAAGGGCACTAGGGCCAATACAGCTTGGCACCGGTGTCATCGCAGAGCAATGTGTAGTTAAGTGCCTTGCTCAAGTACACACACGCTGCTTCAGCTGAGGCTCAAACTAGCGACCTTCAGATCACTAGGTGAACTCCTTAACCACTTGGCCACGCGCCAACACTAAATTAACACTATTTAATTTAACTTAAATATATATAAACTTCTTACTGTAGTTTACAGTTGTTATTATGTATTACAATGTACTGCCGCCGCTAAACAACAAATTTCACAACATATGTCAGTGATATTAAACCTGATTCTGATTGTGAGGGACTGCCTTAGACGAAGTAAACAGCCTATATGGGGCAGGATTTGTTAGGGGAGTCCAGGAAGGATTCCTGACATGGTATGTGGACAAGCTGACTGCAGGAGAGGCCATACTGGATCTAGTACTAGGCAATGAACCCAGACAGGCAATAGATCTCTCAGTGGGTGAGTATTTTGGAGACACTGCACACAGTTCCTGATTTTAACCATAGCCTTGGATAGGGAAAGGAGCAGTTGATATGGAAAGTGTTTAATTGGGGAAAGGTAAATTTTGATACTGTTATGTAGAAACTTGAGAGTGTAAATTGGGAACAAGGAAATGGAAAACAGAAATGTGGAGGTTGTTTAGGGAGCACTTGTATGAGGGTTCCGGATTGGTTTGTCCCATTGAAGCAGGGAAAGGATGAAGGGGGAAGGAACCATGGTTGATGAGAGAATTAGAATATCTAATCAAGAGGAAGAAGGAAGGATATTTAAGTTTTAAGAAGCAAGGATCTTGAGAGTGCTAAAGAAGTCAGGAAGGAATGTAAGGGGTGACTTAGGAGAGGTAGGAGGGAACATGAGAAGGCCTTGGCAAGTAAAGTTAAGGAAAACCTCATCATGTGCATGTATGTGAAGAACAGGAGGATGACTACAGTGATGGTAGGACTGATCAGGGATAGAAGAGGAAATATGTACCTGGAGTCAGAGGAAGTAGGAGAGGTCCTTACTGAATACTTTACTTCAGTATTCACCGGTGAGAGGGACCTCGTCGAATGTGAGGACTGTGTGGAACAGGCAGATATGTTGGATGAAGATGTTCTAGAAATTTTGTAAAATATTAGGGCAAGTCCTCTGGGATGTATGGGATATACTCCAGGTTACTACAGGAAGTGAGGGGAGAGATTCATGCACCTTTGGCGATGATCTTTGCCCTCACTGGTCACAGGAATAATAGCAGATGATTGGAATATGGCAAATGTTATTCCTTTATTCAAGAAAGGTAATAGGGATAACCCTGGGAATTAGAGACAAATGAGATTTACATCAGTGGTGGGCAAACTATTGGCGAGGATTCATAGAGAAAGGGTTAAGAAGCACAGACTGATTAGGACTAGTTGGGATTGCTTTGTGAAGGGCAGCTAATGCCTCACAAGCCTGATTGAATTCTTTGAGAAATTAACAAAACAAATTGATGAAGGTAGATACAAAAGATTTTGCAGAAGCTGGACATCAAGAGTAACACATGCAAAATGCTGTAGGAACTCAGCAGGTCAGGCAGCATCTACGGAAAGGGATAAACAGTTGATGTTTTGGACTAAGATTCTTCATCAGGACTGGAAAGAAAAGGGAAAGAAGCCAGAATAAGAAAGTGCAGGGAGAGAAAGGTACATAAGCTCAAATGTGAAAGGTGAAGAGAGGTGAGTGGGGGAGGGTGGATGAAATGAGAAGCTGGAAGTGACAGGTGGAATGATAAAGGGCAGAAGAAGAATGAATCTGATAGAGGAAAGGGAAGGAGGAGGGCACCAGGGGAGGTGATAGACCGGTGAGGAGAAGAGAGGTAAGAGGGAGCCAGAGTGGGGAAATGGAAGAAAAGAGAATGGAAAGGGGGGAAGGTTACTGGAAATTAGATAAGTAGATGTTCCTGTCATCAGGATGGAGGCTATCCTGGTGGAATATGAGGTGGTGCTTCTCCAAACTTGAGTGTGGCCTCATTGTGGCAGTAGAGGAGGCCATGGATTGACGTGACAGAAGGGGAATGGGGAATGGAATTAAAATGGTTGGCCACCAGGAAACCCTGCTTGTTGTAGATGGAGTGAAGGTGCTCAATTAAGCAGTCCCCCGATTTACGTTGGGTGCCATCGATGTAGAGGATGCCGCATCGGGAGTACTGGATACGGTGGACGAGCCCAACAGACTTGCCTGTGAAGTGTTGCATCACCTGGAAGGGCTGTTTGGGGCCCTGAATGAAGGTGAGGGAGGAGGTGAATTGCAGGGATGAGTGCCAAGAGGGAGTTACAAAGAGTAGTGCTGTGGTTACGGTGTGTGTGGATTGACAAGGTTCCCTGTGGTCAGCTCATTCAGAAAGTCATGTCCTAAAAGCAAAAATAACAGCGGAAACAAATGCAAGTCAGGCATTTTATGATGAGATGTGAACATAGAACAGTACCGAAAAGTACAGGTCCTTTGGCCTACAATGCTGTACTGACCATTTAACCTTCTCCATGATCAGGCAGCACCTATCTCAAGAGAAAAAGAGTTAACATTTCAGTTTGGAGGCCCTTTTTTCAAAGTTCAAATTTATTATCTGTGAATGTATAGCAGATAAAAAGCTGAGGTTCCTCCTCTTGTAGTCAGCCACAAAACAAAGAAACACAATAGTATCCACAAAAGCTACACACAACGAGGACAAATTGTGCAAATAATAAAAAAAGTGAAGAAAGAATACAGAGAGCATGAGCTGCAGAACGTGAGTCCACAGGCTGCTGAATCAGTTCAACGCTGAGGCAAGTGAAGCCTGTCCAGGAGCTATTGGCTGCGGGGTAACAACTGCTTCTGAACCTGTCAGCGTGGGACCTCCAGCCCATCGGCAGCAGCAAGAAGAGAGGCAGATGGGATGGGCTCAAGTGGGGGATCTTGGCTGGCATGGGAAAAAACACTTTTGTTTTCTGCTCTGTTTTAAGCTGGCTTGACACTTTAATTGGTGTGGAGCAATGGAGCGGAGCACGGGGGCACTTTCTGCTCCCAGGCCTCGACACAGTGTCCCCACCGCCTCAGCAATAGCCATACCCGCATTCTCGAGAGGCAAGTTTGCTCTATCCTTCAGGTGATCGTCAAATCTATCCACAGGGCATTTCCAACATTTTCTGCGTTTACTTCAAACTTCCAGCCTTTTCAGATTTTTTGATGTAGATTGCCTTAAACTTTTTGCGTTTCACCTTTCGTTTACAGCGAGTGGTCAAGGTGAAGAATACAATATAATGTGAAGGATATTGCTGGGAGGTACCTGTCACACACAAAATAACTTGGGTCAAGAAGGGCCAACTTCAGAATGACCCAAAGCACCTTACAGCTGGGGAAAAGACAAATGAAGTCACTGTGGCAAAGATCGTCTCACAGACAGAGATACTAATGCTTCGTGACTTCATTTCAGTTTAGGGTGAAAGGTGAAATATTTAAGGGAAATTTGAGGGGAAATTCCTTCACTTAGAGCGTTGTGCGAGTATAGGACAAACTTTGTTGACCATGGCATCTATGATTTTTGGACCAGGATAGGGTATTGGTGATGGATTAGGTAGTTGAGCAAATAGTTCAGCATGGATGTTGTGGGTCAAAGGGTATGGGTGTTTGTTAAACAACTCTCTGACTTACTTCATTGCGCTATGAGGAGGGTAAGATCATACAATGGTAATTTGAAACAATTTTTAATTATAATTACAGCTTGATCACAATTAAATTGCTAGGACCACTTAAACAGATATGTTATTAACACTACAGAATCAGGACTCTGAGACTTTTATCACTGCAGCTAAATGCTTGCCCACTTTGGCAGTGATCCTTGAAGAACATCTGCAGTTAGTTGCTTCTGATGTGCTTGGAAGAGGTTTGTGAGCCTGGCTTTTGGGACTGGTAGGCTCTAACAGCTTTCCTTGTGATTGTATGGGTTCCGAACTATGAGAATATCTAATACTATTCCAACATCACCATGGGAACATCTGCTACTTGCAACACCGTGTCACTGCGTCAGGAAGATGAGACAGAGATGTGGAGTGTGGCTCCACAGAGAGCCAATGATCTATGGAACGAGGTTAAACCATGAGTCCCCGCAGACAGATCACAACACGATGAGGACGTGCGATGCTTGCAGCTCTAGAGCCAGCAATCATATCAGGGCAACTGGCCAACAGCAGTGCACGGTGGTCACACCTCACACTTGAACAGAATCGTGAGGTTTGAGATGAAAACAGCCATCACTCTTGAAAATAAGCTGTTCCACTTGTAGTTCTTGAGAAAATCTTTCATTTCAGTAATCATTATTAACCGCCCTGGGATTCCTACCAGGACATCCTGCAGGATATAGAGAAAGGCAATGCTGTTGCCTCAGTAGGACTGCACCATGGAGTATCAGGCTCCCCAAAGAAACACAATGCCTGCTGCTTTATGCTTGGAGATTCTAATAAGGGCTGTAAAAATTTCAACTTTTGCATTATTTTGGTGAAATCACAATTCTTGCCTTTTTCTAGCCAATGATGACAACAACTTTCCAATCACCACTGTGGACTTCTGGCTAAGATGGCGCTTCTGAATGCATGTGGCAGCTCACTGGCAGCTCAAAAGACAAGAAATTCAACTAAAAACATTACTGGTCACACCTTTTCTGAAGTAAATTGTGGCAAATTATAACCACAAACAATGAAGAGGCGAGTGAAGGCTAAGGGAATTTGAGGGATGAACTGTGCTGGGACAGTGCAGAATCAATGCAGATTTCGTGAGGAGAAGTCGAGGCAGAGGAGTTTTGATGCCTGGGTGCGCGGCTGGAACGTTTTGGGTGCCGAGGGGAGAGGTCAAGATGGAGGAGTTTCAATACCCGTACAACTGGCTCGTGTTTGCGGCTGGATCGCTTGGGTGCCGAGAGGAGAGGCTGAGGCGGGGGAGTGTCGATACCCATACAACCAGCCTGGGTGTGAGACTGGATCGCTTTGGGTGCTGAGGGGAGAAGTTGGGGTGCAGGAGTGTCGATACCCGTACAACTGGCCCGTGTGTGAGACTGGATCGCTTTGGGTGCTGAGGGGAGATGTCGGGGTGGAGGAGTTTCAATACCCGTACAACTGGCCCGTGTGTGAGACTGGATCGCTTTCGGTGCTGAGGGGAGAAGTTGGGGGCGGAGGAGTTTCGATACCCATATAACTGGCCCGTGTGTAAGTCTGGTTCACTTTGGGTGCCGAGAGGAGAAATCGAGGCGGAGGGGTTTTGCTGCCCATACAACTGGCCCAGGTATGAGGCTGGAGTGCTCTGGGCACTGAGCCAATGCAGAAAAATCGAGAGTGGCTTCGGGCTGGGTGGCAAAATCTGAGCCCAGTGGGCAGTGTGGTCAAGGCTCGGAGCATTTCACTACAGCGTTGCCTGGGTCCTAGTGTGAGGTACGATAAGCTGTTTGGACAATTTAAACGTCTGCCCAGATAGATTGGACAGACGGGGCCTTGGGATTGGAGGTGAGAACTGGTTTCTCTCGCTCTCTCACAATGTTCACTCCTCCCTCCATGGCGCTGAGGCTTTGAAGACCGCCCTGGCTGCTGTGCTTTGTGCCCATTGCCATGACGACCTGATACTGAGGCTTTGGGCCTACTCTGGGCCGCTCTGGGGTTCAGATCTAAAGGCACATTTTGGTTCAGAAAGTTGTTGCTCACTTCTATTGTCTGCATGATTTGTGTTTTTTTTCTTTCTCTGTGCATCAGGTGTTGGTCTTTATTTTTCTTTAATTGTGTTCTTTCGGGGTTCTTGCTTTGTGGCTGCCAGTAAGCAAACAAATCTCAAGTTTGTGTAACTTATACATTCATTGGTAATAAATGTACTTTGAAACATTGAACTTTGAGATGATTTAGTCACCACAAGACATGGACAACAGCGTGTTACATTACAGTGCTGTCCTTAGTTCTGAACACATTGACATCAAGTCTATTGCAATAAGTATGATATATTGGTCAAAATTGACATGGATCTGGAGATCCCAGTATGCACCTTTTGACAAGAGTGCAGAACAAGTCCACCAAGGACACCTGCAGATGCCGGAAAGCTGAAACAAAATCCAAAAATGGTAGAAACACTCAGCTGGTCAGACAACATCTGTGGAAAGAGAATCCGAGTTAATGTTTCAGTTTGAAGAGGGAAGCTTTCTAGCAAAGGGGAATTGACCTGAAATATTAATACTGTTTCTCTCTTCACAGATGGAGTATGACTTGCTGAGAGTTTCCAACATTTTGTTTTTACTTTAGATTTCCAGTATCTGTGTTTTAATGAGTTTCATTTTCACGAGTAGCATGAGTGCCTCACAAACCAGATTCTGCTGTAACAGCACCATTGCTGATGTTATGCAGAGTCCCATTCTGTAGTTTCTTCCTGGAGAATGTTTCCTCTGTGTCGCTGTTTTACTGGTACAGAGGGAGGCATGCAAGCTAACGGACAGGAATTCATCTCTCTCTCCTTATTTACCTTGCTACTTTTTCTCTCTTTCGAACCCATCAAATATCCTTACGTTCTTTCTGGCATCCACCTACAAACAAATTAACCTACCAGTACACCTTTGGGAGGTGGAAAGAATCTAGGGCACTTGGAGAAAGCCCATGCCTACACAAGAAAAACACTTAAGCTCCACGTAGACAAGCACCAAGGTCAGGACAGGACTCAGGTCCCTGAAGCAATGTGTCATCAGGTGAGTTGGTATGTTCAAGTTGCCCTTTCCTCTGTATCTAACATGCTCCCTCCCTGAAAGAACACACACATAGTGAACAGCTGCTGTTACTGTATATCTGTGGTAAGAAGTATGGTGCTGGCCCTGCTCCTGGTGTGGAGCTCTCGTGCTCCCGACTGGAGCCCCCGTCATGTTGGTGCCTTTAATACCTTGCCACTTCCATTATAATTCACAGGCAAGGTCAAATGTAGGGCTCCTCGTGCCTAATAATTTGTAATTAATCTATTTGTAATTGAAGTCACAAACAAATCTATGGCAAAAATAGTGGTGCAATGTTTAAAATTCATGAAGGATTCAATACCTGAACAACTCTTTCAACGCGTTTTCCCCATCCTCTAGCATAAATATATTGTCAGATGTCTGCAGAATGAAATCATCTTCCAGTTTTGGTCCTAATTCTAAGAAAGGAGCATCTTCAGCTTTCTATGGGGCTCTCAGATTAACAAACCTGTTGACTGGTCTCACAGATGTGAGACCCTCTTTTCTTCTCCCATAGCAGTGCACCATGCCTTGCCTACAGATTCCCAGCGTGATCCTCTGCCTCAAGCATATTATTAGCCAGAAAAATAATTTCCATCCCTGCCACAAATGAGTCAGAACTGGGCTTGTGCACCCCTAGGCTGCCGAGATAGTCTGTTTATGTTCGAACCATCATCTTGTCCTGTTTCTTGTCAAAACTGTGATGCTGTACTGACATCTCCTGTGTGTTTATTCTCCTGTCTCTCCCCGCGTTGCACACTGCCACTGTATGCCTATTTTTTTTCTCTAATTGCTGCTGCAGAATAGGTGACTCACCATGTTCCTCAGAAAACCTTGACACTCGTGCCTCCCCTCTCCCGGAGTTTTGTGCTCATCAGTAATCCTCAGAAGGTGCATTGAGATTACTTGGAAGCAAGGACTTGTCTTGATTATCCTCCCACGTTCGTAAGATACCTGTCGGATCTAGTAGGATCCAACTGAAATGCTTCCTGGGATCCAGCAGCAGCTTCCGAAGGAGAGTGTGTTCTTCATTACAGAAGCGGCAGCCTTCTTCCACCCATTTACCCCTGTCTCAGGCCTCTGCCTGGCACTGCATGCCCGGACACACACCCAACGCTGATACTCTGCATCCACTATTACACATTGCGGTAGGAATCTTGCCCACAGCCCAATCACTGAACTTCTCTCCCAGCTATTTAACCAAGTCAGACAAATGACAGGCAGCCATGGTAGAGAGAGCACAATGTTAATGGCAGCCATGATAGAGAGAGCACAGCGTTAATGACAGCCGATATATAGAGAGCACAACGTTAATGCAAGATTCTTAACAGTGTTGACGTGCAGAGGGATCCTGGGATCCAAGTCCATTGCTCCTGAAAGTGACTACACAGGCTGGGAGGGTGGCTATGATTGCATATGCTTGTGCTTATTGGTCGAGGAACTGAGTTCAAGAGTTGGGAAGTTACCTTGCAGCTTTATAAGACCCTAGTTAATCTGCATCTGGAGAATTGTATTTAGTTCTGGCCGACCCCATTATCGGAAGGATGTCCAGGCTAGGAGCAGATGCCGAAGAGGTTTCACAGAGTCATAGAAAAGTAGAGCACAAAAGCAGGCCCTTTGGCCCATCTGGTCCTTGTTGAACCATTTAGATTGCCTACTCCCATCGACTTGCACTGGGACCATAGCCCTCCATATCCCTATTATCCATGTAGCTATCCAAACTTCTCTTAAACATTGAAATCAAGCTCTCATAGATTACTTATGCTGGCAGCTCATTTCACATTCTCATGACCCTCTGAGTGAAGAAATTTCACTCATGTTCCTCTTAAACTTCTCACCTTTCACCCTTAAGCTATAACTTCTGGCTGTAGTCCCATCTAACCTCAGTGGGAAAAAGCCAACTTGCATTTACCCTTTCTATATCCCTCACAATTTTATTATACCTCTATCAAATCTCCTCTGAGTCTTCTATGTTCTAAGGAATAAAATCCTAACCTATTCAATCTTTCCATACCTGGCAAAATCCTTGTAAATTTTCTCTGCACTCTTTCAACCTTGCTTCCTGTAGGTAGGTGACCAAAGCTGTACTCCAAATTAGGCCTCATCAACGCCTTATACAACTTCAGCATAACATCCCATCTTCTGTACTAAATACATTGATTTATGAAGGCCAATGTGCTGAAAGCTTTCTTTTACAACCCTATCTACCTGTGATGTTACGTTCAATGAATTATGGACCTGTATTCCCAGATCCCTTTGTTCTACCACACTCCTCAATGCCCTGCCACTCATTGTGTAAGGTCTACCCTGGTCAGTCCTACTGAAGTGCAAAACCTTGCACTTGTCTGTATTAAATTCCATTTGCCATTTTTCAGCCCAATTTTCCAGCTGATGCAGATCCCACTGCAAGCCATGGTAGCCTTCCTCGCTATCTACTACAGCGCCAGTCTCGATGTCATCCGCAGATTTGCAGATCCAGTTAACCACGTTATTGTCCAGATCATTGATACAGATGACAAACAACAATGGACCCAACACTGATCCCTGTGGCACTCCACTAAGTACAGGCTTCCAGTCAGAGAGGCAACCATCTACTACCACTCTCTGGCTTCTCCCACAAAACCAACGTCTACTCCACTTTACCACCTCATCCTGAATACTGAGCAACCAATTGGTAATAGTATCTCTTCCTCGCTGACGACCAATACTGGCGCACCTCAGGGGTGTGTACTTAGCCCACTGCTTTACTCTCTCTATGCCCATCACTGTATGACTAGGCACAGCTCAAACAGCATCTATAAATTTGCTGACAATACAACCATTGTTGATGGAATCTCAGATGGAGACGAGAGGGCACACAGGAGAGAGATATACCAACTAATTGAGTGGTGTTGCAGCAACAACCTGGCACTCAACGTCAGTAAGACCAAAGAGCTGATTGTGGACTTCAGAAAGGGTAAGACAGGGGAACACGAACCAATCCTCACAGAGGGATCAGAAGTAGAGAGAGTAAGTAATTTCAAGTTGCTGGGTGTCAAGATCTCTGGGGGTCTAACCTGGTCCCTACATAATTATGCAGCTATAAAGAAGGCAAGACAGCGACTATACTTCCTTAGGAGTTTGACAGGATTTGGTTTGTCACCTAAGACACTCAAGAACCTCTACAGATGTACTGTGGAGACAG